>NW_026711562.1:122500-145000 GCF_026419965.1 Kogia breviceps | reverse complement strand
CCCTCCGCTGCCGCGCCCGACTTCTCCGCCTCGGGAACCGTGAGCTCTCCACCCGGGGACGCCGCCCGCCGGCCGAGGCGGCCGTGGCGGGGGGGGGCGACACCCTCACGTGGGCGAGGACGGCTCGGTCCCAGACGGTGGAAGGGGGACGCGGTGCGGCCGGGTGGGGTGGGGTGGGCCGGGGGAGGGGGCGGCGGCGGCGTCGACGGCGACGGGGAGGGGGCGGCACGCGCACACGGCGAGGGCCGCGGGGCAGGGGCGCGGGGCGCCCGCCCAGGGAGGGAAAGTGCCGAGGCACGACCGGGCCACCAGGAAAACAAGCGCGGGGTCCCACCGCCACACACACGAGGGCGGTCCCACGACGCCTGAGACGCCGGCCGGCCCCAGCCACCCCGGGGCCTCCCACGACCCGGCCCCGCCGCCAGGCCCCGCGTGCGACGGTCCCCCCGCGTACCGCGGAGGGACCCCGTCCGTCCAACCGAGCTCAAACCCCTCCGTCCTCGCCAGATCCGCCGTCGTCCGAGTCCGACCCCCGGGGCCCGCGCCCCGGGTGAACGCCCCCGAGCGAGGCGGCCCGCACCGTGCCCGCAACACCGCCACCGGCTGCCGACTCGCGGCGAGGGCAGGCGCGACGGGCTCCTCGCGGCTGCGGGACTAGGGAGTCGTCGGGACGCCCGGGCGTCCCCGCCCGCCCCCCTCGGCCTCGCCACCGAGAGGGGGGTGTGTCACCGCACGCGCACGCACACGCACGCGCACGCGCGGCCCCGCGCCGGACGCCCGGCCTTGGCGGGACCCTCCCCCGACTCAGAGGGGGGAGGCGCGGGCCGCGGTAGGCAAAGAGCGGCGCCCGGCCCCACCGCGGGGCCGGCGCAGAGAACCCTCCCGCCGCGAAGGCGAGGGGCTCCGCCCACGTGCTCTGGCAGTCGCCAACACCGTGGCCACTGCACGCGCGGGAGGGGCAGCGGCTGGGGGGTCCGGTACCCCAAGGCTCCCTCTCGGATCGCTAGAGAAGGTTTCCTCACCGAGGGGGCGTCGTCCCCCCAACCCATCGTCTCCCCTTCGGGCCCGCCCACGGAGGCGCTCCACGAGCCGCCAAAGTCCACGACTGGGCGGGGTTTGGGAGAGGGGTCTGCGGTATGGGTAAGCACGAGGCCCAGAGGAGCGTTCGCGGCCACAGCCGGGGGCACAACCTCCGCCGCCCCCAGGCCCGTCCATCGGGGGCCCCGAGAGGAGGGAGCACGCCCGAGAGGGGCGGAAAGACCCCCTTCTCTCACAGGCCCCGGCCCAACGCGCTCGCCACCCACGCCCGCGTGCGACCCCCTCCCCCCCGACCGCCACAAACACACACACACGTGGGGGGGGAGGGTGGGCACACGCGGACGCTCGCCTGGCCCGAGTCAGTCCCCCCGTGCCACAGCAACACCGTGGGAGGACGACCGCGACGAGGCGGCCCCTGTTTCCCCCAACCGAGGGAGGGAAAACAGAGGCACGCCTCCCTTACCGTCTCGACCCCCCCAAGAGAGCCACTCACGGGACGCACCACCGCGGCGGCGGGGACCCCGAGGAGCACGCTGGGAGAAGGGAACGACACCACCGCTCGGCCTCGGGCACCTGAGGGACGACCTGGAGCGCTCCAGGGGCACCACAGAGGATCGAACGAGGCACGCTCACGCGCCGGCAGGGGCGCGCGGCGCAGCGGCGGGACGGCACCCCCCCACCAACGCGGGGAGGACCGCCCACGGGGGCAACACGCCAAGGAGGCGAAGCGAGAGCGTCTGCTGCGTCCGAGGACCACGGCCCCGCCACCCACGCCGTGAGGCAGGGGGCGGGAGGCCGAAGGTCAGGGCCGGGGACCACCACCCCTGCCCTTCCCCACACCCCTCGACAGGCCGGGAGAGCGTGAGGAGAGAGGCGGGGAGGCCCGCGGACAGAACGAGAAGAGCGGTCCCGTTCGCCAAGAACGTCCGTCCCTCGTCTGGCGCGACCTTAAGGCCCGGCCCAGGAGAGCGCGACATCACCACATCGATCAGTCATGCCAGAGAGCCAGGGACCACCAGGCCCCGAAGGGGAGGGGCACGCACAGCGAGGACCATCACCAGAGGAGCCTGCTTCGGCCTCACCGGCGGCACCCCAAACCCCCTCTTTCTTTTTTTTTTTTTTTTTTTTCTCTCAGGCAAAGGTGGCCGACGACCCCGCGAGTGAGGAGAACGCCTGACACGTGGCACGGAGCCTGCGGGGTGGGGTCGTCGTCTCAGCCACCACCGGGTGCCTGCGGCGGGGAGGGGAGTCACACGGGGTAGAAGACCCAACGCCCCGCCGCCCCGCCGCCCTCGGGTGAGCCAGAGACCGGAGGCGGCACCGCGGGTCGGGTCAGCCGGACGCACACACGAGAGCCGGCGCGCAGGCCCAGGCGGGCGGCTCAAGTGGCGAGGGTCGGCTCGGCCACCAGACGGCGATCCAAAGCCCAGAACCCTGCGCGCGTCCAGACTCCCAAAGTCCTCAGCGACAGACGCCAGAGAAGACCGTGTCAGCACCTATCTGGTGGCAAAAAAGGCCCATTTCGGGCGAAAAAAATCACGGCGCCCGGCAGCGGGGCCCACGCACGCGTCGCAGGGGGGGTCCCCGGGACCTCGGTCCGGCCGCCTGTCCCCAACACTTCCCCATCCACACCAGCCCCGGAGCTCTCGGGGCCATCTGGTCGACCCGAGGAGCTTGGGGGGAGTGGGGGGGGGTGGGGGTGGGGGGGAGGGGGGGCGGGCCAAGCGGGGCGGGCAAACGTGGGAGAGGGCCGCGAGCCGGGTCGCCCTCCCCGGTTCACCCGCACGGGCAGGTACCGGTCCCTCCGAGTCTCCGGGCCAAGACTTGGTGAAAGGAAAAGAAATATCTCACTCGGCCGTCTCCGACGAGCGGGCCCCACGGGGGACCGCGCCCGGGCCCGGGCCGCCCTATCCGGACCGCCCTATCCGGGCCACCCAGGACGGCTCGGGCGGGCCGGTCCCCACCCCCACCCCGGCCGGGACTCGCGGCGGGTGGAGGAGAGGGGGCGGGGGAGGGAGGGTGAGAAAAAACTCAAAGTCCGCCGACCAGGACCCCCCGTGGGCACGCTGAAGGGCCGGGTGCGCCCTCCCCGGCCACCCGCGCGAGCAAGGCCCGGTCCGTCCACGTCCACGGACCCAGGGGCACTTGGAAACATTTTGCCCCGGGAGGCGCCTCCCAGGCGACCAGAGCCCACGAGGGAGGGACCGCACCCGGGCCCGGGCCCGGGCCGGTCTCTCCGGGTCACCCCTCGCGGCCCAGGCCGGTCCCCACCTCCCGAGTCCGACTCGGCCAAACATCGGTGAGAAAGAATCCGACCACCGGGAGGGGCCCCACGCGCGCCCGCCACCGAGCCCGTCGCGCCCGCCACCGGCCTAACCTAAACGCACGGGCCCGGGCCGGTCCCCCACCTTCCGGAGCGGGGCGCTGTGGGGACCGCGGAAGAGAGGAAGGGAGGGTGGGGGGGGTCGGGGAATGAACGCTCCAAAGGGTGAGCCAGGAGAAAGCCCGACCGACCGCCCATCCGCAGGCGCTCCGGAGGGCGCGGAAGACCCTCTCCCTTCCCACCGCGGCGGCCCGGCCCAGGTCGTGTCGGGTGGCCGGGTCGGTCCCCGCGGCCGGAGGGGAGCGGACGGATGCTGGTCGACCGGGCCAGGCGGTCCCCCAGAGCGGCTCGAGAGCGCGGCGACGGTCACACCCTCATAGACCTGCACGCCCAATCTCAAGCGACAGCAGGAGGCGCCCACGCCTGGGCGCCACCGGGACAGTGGCCACCAGCGTCGCCTGGCTGCCGGAACTCTGCCTCGGGCCCGGCGGCCGACTCACAGCCCTCACGAAGGTCGCCGAAGCTCCAGAGACAAGGGACAATATAAAAGCGGCCGCCAGGTGGCTCCCGACAACCGGCTCCAACGTCCCCGGGCCGGATCCCTGTCGCCGGCCGGCCACCGAGGACGCGGCGGCAGCGCCGGGCCGCCCAAACGCCCGAGCTCAGCCCGGGACGAGGCGGCGGGCGTCTGGCGCGGCGGCCCCGTGTCGTCCATCTCGGAGCTAGCTCCCCGGTCGGCACGACACGACACGGTGCGACCCGGGCAGCAGACGGGGGTGGGGGGGTGGGGGGCGGGGGAAGCCGGGGAGATGTCGCCGGGAGGCTGTCTCGGAGGAGACGCGCTCCCCAACGCGATTCCTGGGCAGGGGGGAAATCCCGCGGAGACGCCGGCGGGGCCCGGGGCGCCCGGCACGGGTTGCCCAGAGGGGCACGAGCAAGATCCCCGGCTGCCCGGACGGGGGGGAGGGAGGGAGGGAGGGAGGGAGGGAGGGAGGGAGGGAGGGAGGGAGGGAGGGAAGGAGGGAGGGACGGATGGAGGGACGGAGGGACGGAGGGACGGATGTAAGGACGGAGGGACGGACGGAGGGAGGGAGGGAGGGAGAGAGAGAGGGACGGAAGTCGGGGACTGGCAAACCGAAACCAGGCAAGCGCTCAGGGAACAACGCAGGAATTCGTCCAAAGACAACACATGGGTGCTGCGAGGGTGGGGAAAATGCACTTGCGGTCACGAGAACATGGATTTCATAATGGACTGACCACGATCCATCACGGGCCGGGCGGGGGTGGGGGGGGTGGGGGCGGGTGAGGCGGGGGTTGGGGGAATGCGGGCGGCTGGTGGGGAGGGGGCGAGGGTGGAGTCAATAGCCATCCACTAAAGAAACTGAGTTCCGGTACGTCGACACAAGGCAACACTCTGAGTGCGAGTGTGTGTGAGCGTGTGTGTGCGTGTGCGTGCGTGCGTGTGTGTGTGGAGTGCGGTGAGTACTGACAGCGAACCGTAGTCCCACCAGGACCACACCAAACCATACCAACCAAGAAGTCAAGCTGTAGAACTTCTCTGGCCTTTAAAACAAAGAGAAAAGCGTGCACGTATCGCATACGTACACACATTACGTACGCTTGTGGCATACGTATACGTGGACGTGGACGTATAAAGGCCTAGGACAAGCCCAAGCACATCCCGTCAGGGGAGCCTATCCAAAACAGACCAAGACCTCACACAATTCAGCCTCCAGAAAACAAGCGACCCAGTGAGAAAAGTGGGCAGGAGGCCAGAACAGAACATTTTCATTAGAGAAAAAAAAGAAGAAGAGAAAAAAAGAAAAAAAGAAAAAAGAAAGAAAGAAAGAACACAACTTTCTTAGTAAAAACCAAACAAACAAAACACAACAACAAAACAAACAGAAATAAAACAGAAAACCTCTTTTAGTGAAAGAATTCAACGGGGCAACGAAAAAAGCGCACACACGCATCTCTCTGGACGAAGATATTCGGACAGGCACAGGATCTGGAGTTGCGACAGCAAGTTCGTACAAGCAGAAAAAGTGCCTCCTTCCTCCCGATCCAACACGTATTTTTCAAGCTGAGAGAGACCACCACCACCGTGGCACGCCGGAGGGAGGACTCAGAGATGTCACCCGGCGGGTGAGAGAACGGCTCTCCGACAAAAGACAGCAGTATGGAAAACAGAAAGGAAGTCCCTCAAAACACTGCACAGAAAACTACCATGCGACCCAGCAACTCCACTAAGTGCCCACGGAGGGGGTAAAGACGACACGTACATGTCTATCTGTACCAACACCTGTAACGATGGAGAGATAGGTACGGACGCACTGTTAGCGCTCTCTGTGCCCGTACGTCTATATCTATGAGAGAAGGACCGGGTGGGGGGTGGGGGGTGGGGGGTGGGGGTGCGGAGAGAGAAGTGAGACAAAGAGTGGACAGTCACGTGAGTGCAGTAGGTAAGGAAGATTAAGACGACAAACAAACTCCCAACAGTGGTCCTGTAAGTCAACCATCAAGATTTCGATATCATGATGTCATCAAGCACCAACCCTTCTGAAGGGACACAGCGACACACAGGGCTCACTTGGCAGGGCAGTTCAGGACCCTAAAATGACCGTGAAAGGTGAAGCTCGAAAAAGCAATCTTGTTCATCCACGGGGGGAAAATACCGTTCTCCCACGACATTCAAAAATCCTATCAGGGGGCTTCCCTGGTGGCGCAGTGGTTGAGAGTCCGCCTGCCGATGCAGGGGACACGGGTTCGTGCCCTGGTCCGGGAAGATCCCACATGCCGCGGAGCGGCTGGGCCCGTGAGCCATGGCCGCTGGGCCTGCGCGTCCGGAGCCTGTGCTCCGCAATGGGAGAGGCCACAACAGTGAGAGGCCCGCGTACCACAAAAAAAAAAAAAAAAAAAAAAAAAAAAAAATCCTATCAAAACATTTTAAAACTCTCTTACTCGCTCACCATTTAAAAGGTAGAGAAATAAAAAGAGAGCCAAAGTACGATTTATTGAGTGGTGGACCGTCACAGAAAGCATGCCATGAAAGCCTCCGATTCATTTTGGAAGGTCCTAGGAACAGCAATCTTCAACATTGCTCTCCTGCCTGCCTTCTTGGCGTGGTATCTTTTCTACATCTGGATAAGCAGTCCTAGGTTTTGTGTGTTTGCTTGTTATTCCCCTAACTGAAGATCAGCCTCCAACACGATAACCCTTTGTGCCCTCTGGGTCCTGAACTCTCTTCTCTGGAAGTGCTTTTCTGAATGGGAACGGTTTCACCAACGTCATCGCCTGGAGACATCTTCAGCCTGTCCTCCCCCCACCCGCACCCCCGCCCGCCCCCCACCCTCTTCCTCCTCCTCCTCCTCCTCCTCCTCCTCCTCCTCCTCCTCCTCCTCCTCCTCCCCTTCCTCCTCCTCCTTTTTTTTCTTTGTTTTCTTCAGCTCTCCTTGCGCTGGTCTCTCACACGGTGGCAGCGTTGTCCTAGGCATGCCCAGGTGTCTCCTAACCCCATCCAAGTGATGACTCCCAGCGTCATCATTTTGGGTTTCTTAGCCGCACTTTCGTCGTTCCCGGGCAATTCTTTCTTTTTATTTTCCATGGACGGGGGAGACCAGACCGGGGCGGGGGGCAACACAACGACACACTGCGTGTGACCTGGGAAACAGACACATACACGCCAGGCAATCACCGACAGGCTCTGAAAGAGGATCGGTCCCCGGACACGGGGCACGCACGTTTGTTATCGGTGGAGTCACTGCAGACCGAACGGGAAGCAGCAGACTTTGAACTTGACGCAGCTACCGTTCATCCATCGCGGAAACTGACATTTGAAACACGTAGTTAGGCTCTTGGTGCGATTTCACCTAGTCATTGAAATGTGTGCACAGTGGAACCATGGAAAGTGAGACAACCCCCCCACCCCACTTCTACCAAAGGTCGCCAAATGAAGACTCTCGTTTGTTTACAAACCAAATTTCCTATCCTTAAATTTGGTGGGAGCTTTCCCTAAGGATTGCACGGGAAGGTGACTTCCTCAAGCGTTGGAGTAGTTTTCCTTAGAACTAGAGAATTAGAATTCTGCTGAATGATGAACACACACCTCGCTTAAGTTTCTGCTAGGAAATCCACGCACCATGTGGATCGAACGAAAAGCAAAATGATTTTTTAACAAGGTCTTCTCTCCACTTCAGACGAATTTTACAGGGCGGGGAGGGGGGAGGCTAGGCTTCTCTGTTTTTCATTTAAGGTCCTCTGAAACGTCAGTAAGTGTTCGTGATCCTACTCACGTGTACTCTTGTCCTCCATCCAATCGTCAGTCATCTGGCAGAAGGAGAGCCTGCCTCATCCACGGCAAACAACATTCCGACACTCAATGAGAAAATACATTTCTGGTGCTTTCGCCAAAAAATGCAAAGCCCCTTATTTAAGCTAATGGAATTTAAAAGAAATCCCTAGTACCTAGGAACAGAACAAAGTGAAAGAAACACAACGCACAGACTTGGGGGATAGAAAGAAAGAAAGAAAAAGAAAGAAAGAAAGAAAGAAAGAAAGAAAGAAAGAAAGAAAGAAAGAAAGAAAGAAAGAAAGAAAGAAAGAAAGAAAGAAAGAAAGAAAGAAAGAAAGAAAGAAAGAAAGAAAGAAAGAAAGAAAGAAAGAAAGAAAGAAGAGAGAGAGAGAGAGAGAGAGAGAGAGGAAGGAGAGGAGAGGAGAGGAGACAAGAGGAGAGGAGAGGAGAGGGAGGGAGGGAGGGAGGGACGAAGGAAGGAAGGAAGGAAGGAAGGAAGGAAGGAAGGAAGGAAGGAAGGAAGGAAGGAAGGAAGGAAGGAAGAAAGGAAGGAAGGAAGGAAGAAAGAAAAGATCTCTCAACCTAAAAGTTTTTGTGACAAACGGACAATCTATGATTTGGTAGGTTAAAAAATATTTTTGGAACGTAAAGTTCTTTGAGACACGAATGGAGAAGAAAACAAGAAAAGGACAATCAGAATTCGGAACCCTCAGAAACCTGAATCGGTCATGAACAGGAACTAGGAAGCCAGGGTGAACGGCGTCTGTGACACCAGTGATTCTGGACTGGCAAAGGGATGATTCCATTTCACCAGCATACATTTTCACACAGTGTCACTTTTTAAAAATGTTTTCTTTTCCCCAGAGTGATGCCAGAGGTGTGGACTCATACATCGAAACATCTTTAGTCTTTCTGTAATAAGGAGACAGAAGTAGGTCCACTGAGACTTGTCGAGCCATGAACGAACGTTTCCATAGGTTATCTTTGGAAAGGATCCAGACATTCCACGAATTCCCCATCATTCCACTTATGCCAACTCTGAAGTTTCTAAAGTGACCCAAAAGGTCTGGGCGAGACTGTTTTTAAGTAGACATACCACAAAACATAACGCTTCTTAAGGAGTTCCTGCACCTAGAGCTATCGACATCACTTGTTCGAGATCCCATGACGACGAGATGGCCCGTGAACACTTCCTGAGACTTCAGACGATGATGTCAGCCATCATCCCCAAGTTCTTTTTCTTGCCGACGAATCTGGTTCACTCCCGTGAACTTACTGGATTTGGGGTCGACGTAGATAGAAGGAAAGGATGACCTCGAACGCTGATCACGCTAAAGACATGCCTAGTTTCATAAAACCCATACCTTGACCTTGGCTATTCTCGGCTGAAGGGTTCAGCCTAGATCACCACGTGAACTTGCCTAAAACCTTTGGGTCCCTTCCCTTTCTAGTGGACTGAATTCCGGAGTGCTCCCTTCTAAGCCATTCAAGAGAGCTCTCTCACAAGTTCATTGTGGCACTCGGATCCCTACGCAGAAACAGGCCAGCTCTAGAAGGGAGCTACAGACATACAGTACCTGTTACCAGGCCCTTTCCAGATTCTGGCACAGCAGTACCAGAAAAATGAAGGTCGTTTCCACAAGGCTTCTAAGGCTAGCACGGCAAAACTTTTTTTTTTTTTTTTTTTTTTTTTTTTTTAAATTAAAAGAGATAGCTTGTACACAAGGGAGAAGGCGGTGGGTGGGGTGGGGGTGAGAGGCAGCCCCACCACCCCACCCCCCGAGTTGCTTGGATCACGAAAGGGAGAGTTTGTCTCGGGATCACTGATCATTTCCAGAAATCCTCCAAATTCTTGGATCATCAGCAGCTGGTTCCACGGTGGCTACCTGTGGGGAATACCAAGTGCTTCCACGAGGGGAAAGAAGCGCATGAGAATGTTCGGCAAGAAAGCACAGGAACAGATAAGGGTTCAATGTACAGCTGAGCTTCTCGTCTTGGGACAACTAGGTATAGTCGTGGGTGGGTGTGTCCACAGAGGAAAAGTTCATCTTCTTTTACTCCCGCGAGCCTCGTGTGTGTGTGTGTGTGTGTGTGTGTGTGTGTGTGTGTGTGTGTGTGTGTGTGTCTGTGTCTGTGTCTGTGTGTCTGTGTGTGTGTCTGTGTGTGTCTGAGACTCAGGCCCCCAGGGCTGATCTGCTCATGCAATTCCATTTCCCCTCCCCCTCCCCCTCCCCCTCCCCCTCTTCCTCCTCCTCCTCCTCCTTCTATGTACTTCTTTCTGTCGAGGAGATGATTTCCAACTCAAATGCAGACCAAAAGATTTCTAGGTTCCCAAACTTCAGGGTTCCATGGATCAGGGTGTCCAAAATCTGCACAGCGCCTTCAATAACGGCCCTCTTTCTCAGTGCACACAAGTCAACCCCAGACCAAGGCACCCTAAGGGCAAAAACCCTCCAGGATTTCTCCCACCAGACCCCGAACATCAGCACACACACCCTCCCCCAGTTTCTATTTCGTATCGTGTGGGCTCAGGCAGACAACAAACACGTCCATCGTTCGATCATCTTCCTTTGGCGTGTTTCGTGAACGTTGCACCGGCCGAAGAAACCTAAGTGTGCAAAAGCTCATCCCCGTGTAAAAGGCTTTGGCTTCTCAGCGAAGGGGTCGAGCCAAGGGACCTAGGCCCCTCTGTCCACTTTTCACTGGGTTCACTGGCCTCACTGTTGTCCCAAGCGATGGCCGGTCAGATCTCTCACGGTCATTCTTCTTTTGGCCTTCTGGTTTTAGAGAGGGTTTTCAACTGGGGTAAAAAGGGCAGGCTTGTGTGGGGCCCTTTCATGGTGGGGAGGGGGTGGGGGGGGCCCCGTAGAGGTCCCTCCGATTCACCCAATCTCAGGCAGTGCCCTATTCAAAACGTTTGTTTCCGGGCTTCCCCGGTGGTGCAGTGGTTGAGAATCCGCCTGCCAATGCAGGGGCCACGGGTTCGTGCCCCGGTCCGGGAAGACCCCACATGTCGCGGAGCGGCTAGGCCCATGAGCCACGGCCACTGAGCCTGCGCATCCGGAGCCTGTGCTCCGCAACGGGAGAGGCCACGACAGTGAGAGGCCCGCGTACCACAAAAAAAAAAAAAAAAAAAAGAAAAAAAGAAAAGAAAAGAAAAGAAAACAGAAAACGTTTGTTTCCGTCCCACCAAGAGCCCACCTTTGGAGAGATTCCCTGCCTTACACGTCCTCTCCGCTCCTCCTATTCATCCACCGTGATCCACCACCACCACCACCACCACCACCACCACCACCCCGCCGGCCGACCTGATCTGTTCACCCTGAAGCTGGCAAGCAGTAAGGGTGCTCGTGAAGCGAGGATCCGTTGGGATTGGCCAAGATGGCAAAGTGGCGGCGGGGGCGGCGGCGGCGGTGGGGCGGGGGGGGGGTATGTGGAGGGGACTCGGAAAGTACGAGGTTACAGCTAACAGCTGCTGCTGGCAGATAGGTCTTTGAAACAGGCTGGTGGCGCCCTGGACTTTGATACCGTCCATTCTGACCATTCCTGTTCTCCGTGAGAAGGGTGTTGGGCCCAGGATCGGCCACCCCAAAACGGGCCTCCGTGGCACATTGACGATTTTGAGCGAAGGGGGACTCCAGAAGCAGCCACGTTTGTCCGAGGGACACTGGGATTCTCCTCTGTGTCTCCCTGAAAGCGAGACATCCATCTCTCGGCTGAAAGGTGCACTCCCTGCCTCCGGAGGTAGGAGGCCGCCGCCGCGATCGGCAAATTAGGGCATTCGGGCCCGAGAAACCTTCGGAGACAAACACTGCGGACCACCGCAAACCCGAGCTCTGTTTAGCTTCTTCCTTCGCTCGCTCGTTCGCTCACGGCACACCCCAAAACCTAAGTCTCTCGGTCCGGTTCCCTGTCTGTCTCACCCATGTACCGTTCGTTCCTCGGTCTGAGCAGGAGAGACGCCGCCCGCTTCAGCCACTTCTCAGCCCTCGAATGAAAGGAAAGGTCACCCCGCTCCCCCCACACACCTTCGTCTCTCCGCGCCTTGGGCCCATGTTACTTTATTTTTATTTTTATTTTTTTGCATTACACGGGCCTCTCACTCTTGTGGCCTCTCCCGTCGCGGAGCACAGGCTCCGGACACGCAGGCTCAGCGGCCACGGCTCACGGGCCTAGCTGCTCCACGGCACGTGGGATCCTCCCGGACCGGGGCACAAACCTGTGTCCCCTGCATCGGCAGGCGGACTCTCGACCACTTTGCCACCAGGGAAGCCCATCGGGCCCATTTTAGAATGAGTCCAGCCACAGGAACTCAAGAGGGGTAGAGGGGGAGATCTCCCCCTCCCCCAAACAGGAAGGCACCTGGAACCCCGTTCCCACCGGCCACCCGGCTCCACTTTGGGTGCGTGAATCCTAGTTTGCCTCCTCCGGATCTTTAAATGATCTTCCACGTGTTATAACAGACTCACAAGGAGAGAAGCTTACGCATGTATTTCTTCTGAGTTTCATGCGACACGGGGAGCCCTCCTAAGAAAACAAAGAAAGACCCAGAGAAGCGTCCGAACCTAACATCTCTTCTGTTGGATCTGAGCAAAGAGAGGCAATCTGAAAAAGCAACTATACTCTGGCGGGGGTGCGGAGTGTGTGTGTGTGTGTGGGGGGGGGGGGGTGTGTGTGTGAGTGGGGGTGGGTGAGGGGGGGGTGGGTGGGTGGGGGGCGCGGGCGATGCCAAAGGAGGATGAGAACTCTTAGAAATTCTTAGGCATAGAAAATTAAGACGGATCCGGGCCCGCGCCTCTCCTTTTCTCGTGCGTTGGGAAGATCATTTGGCTCTCGCCGGCTGGGATGTCATCTCCCCACGAACCATCAGGCGAGCTGTGGGGCGGAAAGAGGGAGAGCAGGGTTCAGAAGAACGTGGAGAAGATGGACGCTAGATGCCCAGAGTCCACGTCCCCCGCCCCCCCCCCCCCCCCCCCCGGGAGCAAGGATCTCTTCTTCGTGGGCACACGATCTTCCACCACGACCTCCGGACCGTGGTGCCAAGTCACGCCCACGCGAAGACAGGGCTCACCCAGGGATATGGGCTTGTGCCACAGAAAGGGAGACAGCAGGGAAGTCACCGAGCTTAAGGTATCTGACTCTCGTCGGGTCCTCGACAGGCGGAGGGACACATCTTTCCGTTTCCGACACGGTCGGGGCCGGCTTAGAGAACCGCTGCCGACGACCGCACCGCGAAGGAAGATGTCTCTGCGGTCTCGACAGAAGATCCAGTAGGTTTCCCAAGTGGCGGAGCTAGGAATCGATCGGCCAGGCAGGCGTGTCCAATCTTCAACTTTGGGAAGACACGCGGACTTTTACCCCCTTTTCGGCGGGGAGCCTGTAGAAGATCAGGCCGGGAGGAAGGACACAGTCTGTCAGTCGTTGCACGTGATGTTAACGTCCAGGCCAGGAGGAGCCATGCCAGGACTGACTCCACAAAAGGGAGAAGGTGACCAGTTGCCTTTTGAGGACCATGGCTCTCTACGCGGCACGGAAACCAAGGGAGCAGGGGCCAGGGTAGAGGCCGGCAGGGTCGTCAGAGGCCCAGCCAGGACAGAGACCGGTGAGGTGCGAGCCTGAACGAAGGCAGTAGAGGGGAGAGGGAGAGAGGGGATGGAGCAGGACCTATTTCGGTCCCGGAATCGGCAGAACCTGGTATCCCGGCGTGAGTCTTTAGAAACACCGTCCAACTCCACTCCACGGGCAAAATACAAGGTAGAGGGCGGAGCTTTCTGCACCCAGGATCCTCCCGAGACCCAGGCGAGAAGGGCCCTTCCCACGGATGGGCTCCACATCCCACCAGGGTCGGTCGGTCGGTCGGTCGGTCGGCAGGTCACCAAGACACAAAGAAGCACATTCTTTCTTTCGAGAAGCTCTGTCCCCAGGACCTGGCACTCAGCACACTGGTGATCTGCCAACCAGAACCCTTAAACACCTCCTCAGGTTCCAGGGGAAGGCTTTGCTCACCTCTTTTCGGCCCTACCTCTGTCCTCAAAACTAAAGGTAAAAGAACACACGAACACACACACACACACACACACACACACACACACACACACACACACAGGTAATGGAGTCCGAATACCACGAAGGCTCTCAGGTTGTGCTAGGGCCGTTGCCCAACAGCACTGTGAAGTGTGTGTCTGTGGGGGGGCGGTGGGGGTGATGTGTGTGGGTGTGTGGGGGTGTGGGTGTGTGTGTGGGTGTGTGTGTGTGTGCGTGTGCGTGTGACTCATAGGTGGATATTTTCCATAGGTGTGCACTATGGCACTGCAGGATCTGTGGTCGGTTGCTGAGTCCCCGGAGGTGGAAGCGCAGATACAGGGCCCTGAGTGTGAAGTTATCCATGGACGCTCACAGCGCGTGGGGTCGGGGTCGGCAGCCGTAACCCTCCATGTTGGTGGTTCAACGGTCAACTCTACTTTATAGATCAGAGAGGATAACGTCACGCGTTCACTGTTAATAACTTTTCCAAATAGTCTTTATCTTTTCAAAAGGAAGACATCATTTAATCCATTTCACAAGATGATACTGGGAACCTACTGCCCCAGCACGTGAATTATCCCTACAGAACACAAGATCCCTGAGAAGGAAGAGCCCTGAGCACTGAGATACCATGAAGGTAGGCTTTTAGATGATATTCTCTGCTTCTGCAGCTCGAGGTAAAACATGGGATGACTGGCTCTACCTATCCCATTCCAGTCTGTCCAACGCGAGCCCCCATGGCACGTCTCACCAGTGGTCGGTCCACGATAACTCCATCCATAGGAATTCTTGGCAGTTTTATGTTCAGGATCATTTCTTTTCCTGCCATTGATTGAAAACTCCCTGGACCCTGTTAGCAGCTACAGATTCAATGAGTCCAGTACTTCATAGGTTTTGTCATGTATTTAGAAGGGGAATCACCATCAAGTTGCTGAAATGAGGACTAAGTGTCTTTCAGATATGGAGATGGAAATAAATGGTGCTCTGCAGGGTGTGCGATGACAGGCACCCAGGATTCCTTCACCCAGCCCTCCCTTTGCTCCCTCATAGGTTCCTGGGAAATCCAAACACACACACACGCGCACACACACACACACACACACACACACACACACACACACACGGGGGGGGGAGAGAGAGAGAGAGAGAGAGAGAGAGAGAGAGAGAGAGAGAGAGCTCTGGGTGTGCTATTTGCTCTCCATGATTTCACGTGCCTTTTGGGCATGGCTGACAGAGATAGATGGACATGAAGCAGCAGGACAGCAAGCTGGCATCTCGGCCGGCCTACAGAAGTTTCCCAAGTGAAATATCAACAGCAGGGCAGGGACGCCCACGTGACGTGGGAGAGAAGGGGGGTGGGGGGGGCGGCCCGCTGACCGACGTCGGTTCAGGTTTCCCGTCCCCCTCCGGCCGAGAACCTGCCTTCCGCTTCCTGCCCTCAAGTATGTGAGAGGAGCGTGTTTCTTTCCAATAAATACCGACACATCATTTCAGTCTGTTTGTGTGTTTGTTTTTGCTTGTTCTTTTTCTGGACGAGGCCAAAGAGCCCTTCCAGTGGAGGTGTGTGTACAAAGGAGGATCTGACAGAATGGGAGGGTGCGGGTCAGTCCATGTGCGAAGAAATCCAGAGAATCTGTCATAGCTGAGACTCGGGCCTTTTGCAGAAATAGGCCAAGAGAGTTCGGATTTGATGATTCACTGCCACATAGTCATCACAGCAGTTTCCTGGAAGGGATTGTGTTACAGGAGGCGGCGTGGCCCTCAGCCCTCAGGCCTCAACCCGGCAGGCAGGCAGGCAGGCAGGCAGGCAGGCAGGCAGGCAGGCAGGCAGCGGCTATTGTCTGTTGGTCCCGCCCCCACCCCCACCCCCACCCCCGTTCCTTCTCCAGAGCTCCTTCCTAAGTCCCCTTGGACTGACCTTTGCCAGGAGCGGGGGAGGGGAGGTCCGGACGATTCATTCCGCAGGGCCTCGTTCAATCGCTCGATTCAAATGCAGAAAGCTCTCCGGTCAGGTCGGAGCCTTTGACTTTGCCTCGAGCTTCTCTTTAATGAATGGCTTTTTCTCTTTTCTTTCCCCAATTTCGCCACCCTCAGGCTGCCCCCTCCAAACTGCAGGGAGGGAAGGAGGGAGAGAGGAGGTGACGGGAGGAGGACGTGTGAGAAACAGGCCTTTTCTCCAGGCAAAAGGTGTCCCCTCCTTTTCCTGACCCTGGAAACCCCACTACACCATTTGAGAATCATGGACATGTGTGGAAGCAGATGTCTTCACTTGAGATCTTCCTCCGCAGGAGGACAGAAAGGAGGGCCAGTGTGTCCCTCTTGTGCTGGCCGGTTCTTGTCACTTGAATTCAAAATAATCAATAGAGCATGGAGGCACATTTTGGGGCGGCCTACTCTGGGAGCTCAACAGTTCCCTCCTCTGAAAGTTCCTTGGAACATATTAAAGCTGAGCTGGTGACTCGTGTGTGTGTGTGTGTGTGTGTGTGTGTGTGTGTGTGTGTGTGTGTGTGAAGGAGATTTCTAGATGTCAGGGTCGAAGTAACTTTAGAAGTTTGAAATACCTCTGATGATGTCGTCGGGTGTTTGGTTCAAATTTCGGAGTGGCTCTCACAGAAACAGGCACGAGGATTCTTTCCATAGGAGCCGTTGTGGCCGTTTCTCTAAGGTTTTCATCAAGTTCTCTAGCTTCCGTCTGCAGGGCTTCAGGCAAAAGGCCGTTTTAGGCCTCAGTGATGCCAAGCCAAAAGGGTGGGAGAAAATGGCCAACATTCATGGAGAGAGTCGTAGCCAGAGATTGAAGGGAACTCACAAAACTTCGGGATGCAGTCCCGTTTTCAGGTTAAGAACAACACCCTAAGGGAAACGAGTAGCACCAGAATTTCATATCCAGAAGTGTGTATCCCTGTCTCATGGAAACATAATTTTGGCCTCCAGGTAACGTATGCAAATAGCTGTATCGCCAAGGAAATAAGAAGCCTCACTGAGAGTTTCTGAATTAAGGAAGGTAAGGAGAAAAAGATCAGTGATTCCATCCTGCTGACAGAGGTATAAGTTACCAAATGGATATCCATCTTTAAAAATAAAAAAAGAAACTTGGGTTTTCCTTGTTTGTTTCTGTTTCCCTTGTATGTGGAAAACAAAAGATTTAACCATCAGTCCTAATCCCACTCCCTCTCTTTTTTTTTTTTCCAGATTTTTTTTAAAAATATTTGAAATATAATTCATTTACAATGTCGTGTTAGTTTCAGGTATACGGCACAGTGATTCAGTTCTCTCTCTCTCTCCCTCCCTCCCTCTCTCATATATGTATATATATATATATATGTATGTATGTATATATATATATATATATATATATATATATATATATATATATATATATAGAGAGAGAGAGAGAGAGAGAGAGAGAGAGAGAGGGAGAGAGAGACACGGAGACGGAGACAGAGAGACAGAGAGACAGAGATTTTTATAAATCTCTATCTATCTATCTATCTATCTATCTATCTATCTATCTATATCTACACATATATATTTTAGCGGCTTCCCCGGTGGCGCAGTGGTTGAGAGTCCGCCTGCCGATGCAGGGGACACGGGTTCGTGCCCCGGTCCGGGAAAATCCCACATGCCGCGGAGCAGCTAGGCCCGTGAGCCTGTGCGTCCGGAGCCTGTGCTCCACAACGGGAGAGGCCACAACAGTGAGAGACCCGCATACCGCAATATAAATAAATGAATGAATGGATGAATAAATAAATAAATAAATAATTTTGAAAAGATTCTTTTTCAGATTCTTTTCTCTCATAGGTTATTACAAAGTATTGAGTAGAGTATCCTGTGCTCTATAGTAGGAGATGCTTGTTGATTCCCTATTTTATGTACAGTAATGTGTATATGTTCATCCCACCCAACCCCCTAAGTATCCCCCGCTTCCCCAGTCAGTCCCATTTTACACAAGTAGTCATACACATCCTCCTCCTCCTCCTCCTCCTCCTCCTCCTCCTCCTCCTCCTCCTCCTCCTCAGGTCACTCAACCCCATGGAAGTCATTCTTGCTCTTCTTGGAGTCCAGTTTTTCCATCGGTTCTGCCGGCCCTGCCTGATGATTGAGCGTGACTGGACGAGTGCCGGTTCCAAAAAAGTTTTCAAGAGCTTCTGTGAAGAATTGTAGGATTTGCCCAGTGAAAGGGGTGCCTCGATCTGATCACCCGGAAGCCTGTGGAAGGCAGACCCCAGGCGGCAAGCACATTTCGTTTCTTTAACAGTCTCTGTGCCACGGTGAGGACATCAGGCTTGCGGTGAGGGAAGACCTCAACCCACACGGAAAACATAGCCACGGTCACAAGAATGTTTGGATGACCCCTACGAAGTGGCAGTGGAGGGCTTCCCCGGTGGCGCAGTGGTTGAGGATCCGCCCGCCGATGCAGGGGACACGGGTTCGTGCCCCGGTCCGGGAAGATCCCACACGCCGCGTGGCGGCCGGGCCCGTGAGCCATGGCCGCGGAGCCTGTGCTCCGCCACGGGAGAGGCCACAACAGTGAGAGGCCCGCATCCCACAAAAATAAATAAATAAATAAGTGGCAGTGGAATGAAGTCCAGTGGCTGGGGGTCCGAGGATCCAGAGAGAGGAGGTTTTCTTTCCAGAGAGAAAAACGTTCCCCCCCACCCCCACCCCCACCCCCCAGGGTTACAAGCACGAGAGGTCAGACGTCGCCGTTCCCGTTGCCGGTAGACCGTAGAAAATCTTCCTGCCCACGTCTATTGACAATCGGACTCCTCTTCAAGACACCGTGGGATGGGCGGGTGAAGGAATGCAAGGGGAGGGGCAGGGGGGAGGTTGGCCAGGGAGCAACCGGCTGGGCCGCCGTCTCGTCTCGTCTCGTCTCGTCTCGTCTCATCTCGTCTCGTCTCGTCTCGTCTCCCGTCTGCCATAGCCCCGACCGGATGCTGAAAGGACAGAATGGACTTGCTCCACCCACGTGTGCCCCGCCACCCCCACCATCTTTCAACGGGCTGTTGTTGCCGCCTCGGCGTGAAAGTCGGTTAGAACATCTCCGTGATACTGGGTACAGTCCCTTTCGTGTGAGCCTCCATTTTGACGACGACAGACAGCCCTTTATGCCAGGGCAGAGAAGACTTCCGGGAAGAAAGATCCCATCATTTCTGGAACCGTTAGAACACATCGGTGTACAGACACAAGCCAAAGAAGACTTCACGTCGTTCCTTCCTCTTTGGACAACGCTTCCCGTGTCATCGAACCTCCCCAAGAAACTTAGTCAGTTTCATCTCTCTCATTTCTCAGGAGAGAGAACACATTTTTTGAGCTACTTGGAGGGCCCTCTCCTCCTGGATCCTATCTCTAAGTCCAAAGGACTTCATCGGTCCTTCAATTTGGGGGCAAGTGTGTCCAAAATATCCAAAAGATTGTAAGGCACTTCATCAGATGATAGGTCACCGTGAAACAGTGCTTCCTTAGGCATGTCACCAGCATCCCAAGGAAAGACTTGCTAGGCAGAGAGAGAAGCTTCTTTTTCAGTTCTGAGCCAGACCTGGTTCTTTGACTATCGAGAGGACGAAGTCGATGTGAGTCCTCCGAGACCTGATAAAGGCAGCCTAGAAAATAAGTGATGACTTTTGACAAAGACATAAGCTTTCTCTCTCTCTCTCTCTCTCTCTCTCTCTCTCTCTCTCTCTCTCTCTCTCTCTCTCTCTCTTTCTTCCTTCTTTCCTTCCTTCCGTCCTTCCTTCCTTCCTTCCTTCCGTCCTTCCGTCCTTCCTTTCTTTTCCTTCCTTCCTTTCTTTCTTTCTTTCTTTCTTTCTTTCTTTCTTTCTTTCTTTCTTTCTTTCTTTCTTTCTTTCTTTCTTTCTTTCTTTCTTTCTTTCTTTCCTCCTTAAAGATAAAGGAAAAGATCCTTTCCTAATCTAATCTAATCTCTCATGATGGACAGAGCAGACCGATAGAAGAAAAACCCAAACCCTAAACCCAAACCTGGTCCTTTGAACAGAGAGAGGCAACTAAATCTTAATTTGGCACTGGTTTCAATGTTGATGTGAAAAGTCATTTCTGTCTTTGTATCCATCCTCATCCAGTCCTGACCACAGATCTGATTCCTTTCGAAAGCCTCTTTTCTTCACACGCCTTTTCCAATCGTCTGTGCCCATTTTTAGCTTTTCCCTTGATTTCTTTCTTTCCCATTGAGAAATGACTACCTTTAGGACTAAAACCTCTCGCTCCTTCCCCCAAACCTCATCTCCATACTTCCTAATTTGCCTCCACCCGCGCGCCCCCCCACCCCCCCACCCCCCGGAAAAAAAAAAAAAAAAAAAAAAGTCCTCTTCCTCCCATGAGGATGGCGACATCAGGTTCAGGTCCTTAAAGAAGGACCACACACGTTCCTTCTTTACAATGCTTCGTCCTTGGACACTGTCTTTTTTCTTTTCTTTCTTTTTTTTTTTTTTTTTTCCTTCAGTGAAAGTAAGGAAGCCAACCGCAGTGAGCAGCGTGAACATGGAATACTGTGTAGAAGTCAAGGCTCCTACCTAGTACAGTCTTTCCCTAAAGCACAAGATCTAGCTAGGCGTGGAACCGAACATGCTCAGTCTCTCCTCCGTAAAAGGTCCAAAGAAGGGAGACCCTCAGACTTGTGGAGCCATGAACGTTTCAGTATTTTATCTTATGTGGCGATGATGTAGACACTCGCTGAGATTTCACCCTGTCATGGCACTTAGCCAAGCTGTAAGCCCAGAGATGACCAGAGATGCTGGAAAATCTTGAAGTCGGCCTACAGAAAACAAGCACTGGGGGGAAAGTTCCCCTTAAACATTCTTATCTCGTCCACACCTATGTCCTCTGTTTGTCATGAGCAATCCTACTTAGATGATTCGTGAACATTTCAGGAGACATGAAAGCAGTTCAGTTCAGTTCGTCGTGATCCCTACACCTCCCGCCCGCCCCCCTCCCCTTTCACGTGAGAGATTTTCTTCCTGATTTCAGAGGGGAGAAGTAAAGGAGAGTCAGAGCGTCCCTCTCGCGGTGTGGTGTTGTCACTCTAATTCCAAAACATCCGTACGCCACGGAGGCACATTTGGGGGCGTCCTACTCAGGGCCCCAAGACTTTCAGAGTCAAACCTAAGGAGGATGTAAATGTACTTCACGCCACCGAACCCGAACCGGTGAGGTGAACCCGGTGGCTTCCTAGGAGATGACGTGTCATCGGCCCACCAGTTTAAAACACAGAACCAAACACCCTCTCCCCGACGACTCGGAGCAAGTGAGTCCGTGGGTGTGTCGGAGAGGGTCCTCTGCTCCAGCTGGGTCCATAAGCACTGCACACGAGAGTAGGTAGGTAGGTGTTCACGGTGCCCTTGGGAAGGAAAGGCGGGGAGAATTTTATTTCGAAAAGCTTATCTCCTCACAGCATTGACACTACGAACGATGATGCAACTTCATCGGGGGGTGGGCGGGGGCGGTGAAGGAAGGCCAGGGAGCCCGGCCACATAGAAGAGCCACGGAGAGCGTCTGTGACCGCAAGGATGTCCACGTACCGGTGACTCCTCTCAGTTGGGGCGGGGAAGGGGGGCGCGAGATTCCCGTGTGTACGTCCGCATCGATCAGTCGTGGGAGAGGGAGGAAAAACGATGTTCCCTCCACGATCCTTCTGAGTTGTCGCCTGAGAAGTTCCTGTCCCCAAGAGACAGCTCGAGAAGAGAGCAACCCACGGCCGGGGGACGCGTGCACTGTGCCCCCCCCACCACCACCACCACCACCACCACACACACACACGCACACACACACGCAGGAGAAGCCCAAGCCAGAATTCACTGACTCGAAACGAAACGGCGGGCTCTGAGCTTGAGCTTGAGCTTGAGCTTGAGCTTCTGGAGGAGGAAGATTTTGGTCCTCCTTTCAGGTCAGGAAGAAGAGGGAGGGAGAGGCGGGGAGGCAGAGCGGCAGAGCGTCCCGGTAGCCCACCCGTCGCGTCCGAAGCGCCTGAAATTCCAACTCACGTGTGTGCCAAAGCGGTCCATCTCGGGGTGCCCCATCCCGGTTCCCTCCCCGCACGGAGAGCAATGTTCCGTCCCGATTCACTGAAAAGCTCCCAAAGGGCCTTGGTGTGAGTCAGTGGACCTAGGCCCATCCTGCCTCCTCTTCAAATCATTTCTATCCATACAGAAGAAAAGACACCATCGCCACCCGCCACGGCCCGCCAGAGGCAACGCGGCTATCCCCTTCAGCAGCGCAGCTATCCCCGGGGAAGGGGGATTCCGTAGCATGCGAACATCAGTCCAACATCGCTTCCGGCTTCCTGACTTCTCGTGGAAAATGAGGATGCCACATGACCGACCGGGGATGGGGGGGGGGAGTGGGGATGGGTGAGGGAGAGGGAGAGAGAAAGAGAGGAAGGGAGAAAGGGAGGGGAGGAAGGCGGGCAGGGGGAGAGAGACGAGAGAGAGAGAGAGAGAGAGAGAGAGAGAGAGAGAGAGAGGGGGGGGGGGGGGAGGGAGGGAGGAGGGAGGAGGGAGGGAGGGAGGGAGGAGTGGGGGTGGGGGGGGAGGGAGGGAGGAGGGAGGAGGGAGGGAGGAGGGAGGAGGGAGGGGGAGGGAGAGGGAGGGAGGGAGGGAGGGAGGGAGGGAGGGAGGGAGGGAGGGAGAGAGAAAGAGAGAAAGAGAGGAGGGGGGCAGGAAAGAGAGAAAGAGTGGGAGGAAGAGCAGGGGTGGGGGGCTGGGAGAGCCAGAGAAGGAGAGAGAGAAAGACAGAGAGCGAGTGACAGAGACAGAGACAGATAGAGGCCGAGAGCCAGCGACTGGGAGCCAGGTAAAGGACACTGTGC
>NW_026711562.1:112500-115000 GCF_026419965.1 Kogia breviceps | reverse complement strand
GCGCGGCCGCAGCCCGGGGGAAAGCGCGCGGCGGCGGATGACGCCGCGGCGTCCCGCGGGTCGCCGCCGGGGCACGCATCCCCGGGGCGCGGCCGCGCACGCAACGACTCGGCCTCGGGTCGGCCCGAGCCGCCCGCCCCGACACGGCGAAGGCGAGGGCGGCGGGGGGGCGGGCACGGACCCCGGACGCGCGCGGGTCAGGGCGCCGCGGAGGAGGCGGCCGGGCCGGGCCGGACCGTCGCCGGGACGCCGCCGGGGGCGGGCGGCGAACGACGGCGGAGCGGACGCGGCCCCAACACCACCAGCACCACGGGCCCCGGCCGCGAGGGCGCGGGACCGTCCCCGCCCACCGGCACACAGCCCCGGGGGTACGCCCAGGGACCGCTTGCGGCGCGAGGGCGCTTCCCGAAGGGGACCGACCGCGGAGGCCACGGCCAGGGCCTCGTCGCGAGCTCTCTCTCGCTCTCTTCCCTTCTCGCGGGCAGCGGGGCCCCCGTGGCCTCGGCACGAGGGGCACCGCGTCTGCACTTAGGGGGACAGAGGGCCCCGGACACGGGGCCCTGCGAGGAAACCCCCAGCCGCGCCACCCCGGGAAGGCGCGCGCGCGCGCGCGCACCCCGGGGGGGCGATTGATCGTCAAGCGACGCTCAGACAGGCGTAGCCCCGGGAGGAACCCGGGGCCGCAAGTGCGTTCGAAGTGTCGATGATCAATGTGTCCTGCAATTCACATTAATTCTCGCAGCTAGCTGCGTTCTTCATCGACGCACGAGCCGAGTGATCCACCGCTAAGAGTCGTACGAGTTTGGTTTCTCTGGGTTTCGGCGGGGTCCCCCGCCGGTGGCACGGCACATTTCCCCCACGGAGGGAGGGTTGCCTCTGGCCGGCCAAGTCAGACGAGACAGAAAACAGCAGACCGGAGCGGGGCCGGAAGGTTTCACGACGGGGCGCCCGGCACCGACCCGCAAGACGGGGCGGGCTCGGACACCCCACAGGCGCCCGGGGGGTTCCCACCTGCGCACACACACACCCCCCCCCGTCAGGGACGCGGGGCGCGCACGCGCGCGGGCACACGGGACCCGGCCCCGCACCACGGCCGCCGGGTAGCCCCCTCCCGACGGCCGCGGCGGCGGGGAGGGCCGGCGTGGCGCGGCGCGCGGCGCCCCGGCCCCGCGGGGGCGGGGGCGGAGGAAGCGGGGTCTGGGGGAGAAGGGAGGGGCCTCCCGACTCCCCGCGGGCCCGACCGCCCCGACCCCAAGGCGGACGGGCGACCCCCCCATGGGTCTTTAAACCTCCGCGCCGGGACGCGCTAGGTACCTGGAGAGGGGGGAGGCGGGCGAGGCCGGGGAGGGGCAGGCGGAGCGCCCCACGCTCGCCGCCACCCCCGACGCCGACCGACACGCTCTCCGCCCGCGGCCGCCCGCAGCACGCGGGCCCCGGCGCTACCGGCCCGTGACTCGGGGGCGCCCCGGCCGGGCGACGGGCCCAACCGCCACACGGGACACCACCACGCCCACCGCCCGACGACGTCCCCACCGTGTCCCCGAAACCGGGCCTCGGAGACCTCCCCGCTCGCTCGCTCGCTCGCGCCCGGACGCGGCCCTCTCCTCTCCGCTCCTCTCCCGAACCCCGAACCCCCCCGCCCCCGGGGCCCCCTGACCCCTGCACCCGCCTCCCGGGCCCCCTGCTCGCCACCGCGGGCGTTCAGGGAGGCTTCAACGGGAGGCGCGGGGGGGGGGGCGAGCGGGCAGGGCGGGCACGCGGGGGGGGAGGGCGGGAAAGGGAGAGAGCGAGAGACAAGAGCCGGACGGACGGACAGACGGACGGACGACGGAGGAGAGGCCCCGGGCTCGGAGGACAGGCAGAGGCGCCCGGCGAGGGGGCGGAGGGCCCGGAGCGGAGGACGGACGACCGGCGCTGGGGAACAACCGGTCCAGGGCCGGCGGCGGAAAGGCGGCGGGCGGGCGGGCGGGCGCGCGGGCGGGGGGCCCCCCACGGGGAGCCGCCACCGCCGCGCCGCGCCGCGCCACGGCCACGCCACCCATCCCGAGACGCACCGGGGGCCCCGCCCGTGCGGGGGCGGTCGCGGACAGTGGGGCGCGACCGGCGCCGGAGACGGAGGCGGCGCGGTGGGGGAGGCTCGGCGCCCCACCCCACCCCCGGGACCCTCGGGCCCAAACCTCGAGGGACGACGTGGCGGGGGAAGTCGGGCGGGAGAGAGACGCGCCGGGAGAGCACCACGACGGTCGCGGATACGCGGGCGGGGGGGGCGTGGTGGCGGGCGGGGGTCGCGCGTCGGGCGGCCACGCCGGCGTCGCCCCCCGGTGGGGAGAAGGCGCGGCAAGGGGGGGGGCAGACGGGCGGGCGTGGCGAGGGGAGGTCAGGAGCCGCCCCGCCAACCCGACCCCTCTCGGCCCGCCACCCCCACCCCTGCTTCTCGCTCTCCTCCCCACCGCGGAGGAACACCGACCCGACGGGCCGCCCGGGGCGGCAACGGCCCCCA
>NW_026711562.1:87500-110000 GCF_026419965.1 Kogia breviceps | reverse complement strand
GGCACGGCAAACCCCCCTCCCCGCCCACCCGCCGGGAGCGGGGCGGTGCGGTGCGGACACGGCGGCCGGCCCGCGACGGCTGGCCGGGGGACCCGACGACCCGGCGCTCGGGGCGAGCGCGTCGGGGCGGGGCGCGGCGGGGGGGGACGGAAGGCGGTCCCCCACCTCACCCAACACGCCACGACGTCGGCGGACGGGCGGACGGGCGGCGGCGGCGGCGGCCCACGGAGCGGGGCCGCGGCAGGCCCGGGAGGCGAAACACACCGGGACGCGGCCCGGGGGTCGGCAGACGCGACGGACGAGGCAGAGCGACGGAAGGGAGAGAGGGCCGACGGGGCGCGGCTGGCTCGCCCGCCGTCGCGGAGACGCGACGACGACGTCACAGAAGCCGTGGGCGGGAGGGGGCGCGGCCGCACGCCGCCGCGGGGGTGCCCGTTCCTAAGGGCCCGGACGCGAGTCGGCCACCGGGGCACGACACGGGGTCTCACCGCCAGAGGCCTCCAGCGCAGGGGCGGTCCCGCGGCACCCAGGACGCCGACTGGCCTTTCCTCGGCCCCCCCACGGGTCCCCCCTCGCGGGGCTCGCGACCTCCCCCCGCCAAACACCCACGAGCCGCGGCCTGCCCGCGACAACACTCTTCCCGCGCGCGCGCACCGGTCCGCCCCACCTCGCGGGCCCCCCACCACACACACACACACACACCCCTCCGCTGCCGCGCCCGACTTCTCCGCCTCGGGAACCGTGAGCTCTCCACCCGGGGACGCCGCCCGCCGGCCGAGGCGGCCGTGGCGGGGGGGGGGCGACACCCTCACGTGGGCGAGGACGGCTCGGTCCCAGACGGTGGAAGGGGGACGCGGTGCGGCCGGGTGGGGTGGGGTGGGGTGGGGTGGGCCGGGGGAGGGGGCGGCGGCGGCGTCGACGGCGACGGGGAGGGGGCGGCACGCGCACACGGCGAGGGCCGCGGGGCAGGGGCGCGGGGCGCCCGCCCAGGGAGGGAAAGTGCCGAGGCACGACCGGGCCACCAGGAAAACAAGCGCGGGGTCCCACCGCCACACACACGAGGGCGGTCCCACGACGCCTGAGACGCCGGCCGGCCCCAGCCACCCCGGGGCCTCCCACGACCCGGCCCCGCCGCCAGGCCCCGCGTGCGACGGTCCCCCCGCGTACCGCGGAGGGACCCCGTCCGTCCAACCGAGCTCAAACCCCTCCGTCCTCGCCAGATCCGCCGTCGTCCGAGTCCGACCCCCGGGGCCCGCGCCCCGGGTGAACGCCCCCGAGCGAGGCGGCCCGCACCGTGCCCGCAACACCGCCACCGGCTGCCGACTCGCGGCGAGGGCAGGCGCGACGGGCTCCTCGCGGCTGCGGGACTAGGGAGTCGTCGGGACGCCCGGGCGTCCCCGCCCGCCCCCCTCGGCCTCGCCACCGAGAGGGGGGTGTGTCACCGCACGCGCACGCACACGCACGCGCACGCGCGGCCCCGCGCCGGACGCCCGGCCTTGGCGGGACCCTCCCCCGACTCAGAGGGGGGAGGCGCGGGCCGCGGTAGGCAAAGAGCGGCGCCCGGCCCCACCGCGGGGCCGGCGCAGAGAACCCTCCCGCCGCGGAGGCGAGGGGCTCCGCCCACGTGCTCTGGCAGTCGCCAACACCGTGGCCACTGCACGCGCGGGAGGGGCAGCGGCTGGGGGGTCCGGTACCCCAAGGCTCCCTCTCGGATCGCTAGAGAAGGTTTCCTCACCGAGGGGGCGTCGTCCCCCCAACCCATCGTCTCCCCTTCGGGCCCGCCCACGGAGGCGCTCCACGAGCCGCCAAAGTCCACGACTGGGCGGGGTTTGGGAGAGGGGTCTGCGGTATGGGTAAGCACGAGGCCCAGAGGAGCGTTCGCGGCCACAGCCGGGGGCACAACCTCCGCCGCCCCCAGGCCCGTCCATCGGGGGCCCCGAGAGGAGGGAGCACGCCCGAGAGGGGCGGAAAGACCCCCTTCTCTCACAGGCCCCGGCCCAACGCGCTCGCCACCCACGCCCGCGTGCGACCCCCTCCCCCCCGACCGCCACAAACACACACACACGTGGGGGGGGAGGGTGGGCACACGCGGACGCTCGCCTGGCCCGAGTCAGTCCCCCCGTGCCACAGCAACACCGTGGGAGGACGACCGCGACGAGGCGGCCCCTGTTTCCCCCAACCGAGGGAGGGAAAACAGAGGCACGCCTCCCTTACCGTCTCGACCCCCCCAAGAGAGCCACTCACGGGACGCACCACCGCGGCGGCGGGGACCCCGAGGAGCACGCTGGGAGAAGGGAACGACACCACCGCTCGGCCTCGGGCACCTGAGGGACGACCTGGAGCGCTCCAGGGGCACCACAGAGGATCGAACGAGGCACGCTCACGCACCGGCAGGGGCGCGCGGCGCAGCGGCGGGACGGCACCCCCCCACCAACGCGGGGAGGACCGCCCACGGGGGCAACACGCCGAGGAGGCGAAGCGAGAGCGTCTGCTGCGTCCGAGGACCACGGCCCCGCCACCCACGCCGTGAGGCAGGGGGCGGGAGGCCGAAGGTCAGGGCCGGGGACCACCACCCCTGCCCTTCCCCACACCCCTCGACAGGCCGGGAGAGCGTGAGGAGAGAGGCGGGGAGGCCCGCGGACAGAACGAGAAGAGCGGTCCCGTTCGCCAAGAACGTCCGTCCCTCGTCTGGCGCGACCTTAAGGCCCGGCCCAGGAGAGCGCGACATCACCACATCGATCAGTCACGCCAGAGAGCCAGGGACCACCAGGCCCCGAAGGGGAGGGGCACGCACAGCGAGGACCATCACCAGAGGAGCCTGCTTCGGCCTCACCGGCGGCACCCCAAACCCCCTCTTTCTTTTTTTTTTTTTTTTCTCCTCTCAGGCAAAAGTGGCCGACGACCCCGCGAGTGAGGAGAACGCCTGACACGTGGCACGGAGCCTGCGGGGTGGGGTCGTCGTCTCAGCCACCACCGGGTGCCTGCGGCGGGGAGGGGAGTCACACGGGGTAGAAGACCCAACGCCCCGCCGCCCCGCCGCCCTCGGGTGAGCCAGAGACCGGAGGCGGCACCGCGGGTCGGGTCAGCCGGACGCACACACGAGAGCCGGCGCGCAGGCCCAGGCGGGCGGCTCAAGTGGCGAGGGTCGGCTCGGCCACCAGACGGCGATCCAAAGCCCAGAACCCTGCGCGCGTCCAGACTCCCAAAGTCCTCAGCGACAGACGCCAGAGAAGACCGTGTCAGCACCTATCTGGTGGCAAAAAAGGCCCATTTCGGGCGAAAAAAATCACGGCGCCCGGCAGCGGGGCCCACGCACGCGTCGCAGGGGGGGTCCCCGGGACCTCGGTCCGGCCGCCTGTCCCCAACACTTCCCCATCCACACCAGCCCCGGAGCTCTCGGGGCCATCTGGTCGACCCGAGGAGCTTGGGGGGAGTGGGGGGGGGGGGTGGGGGGGAGGGGGGGGGGCGGGCCAAGCGGGGCGGGCAAACGTGGGAGAGGGCCGCGAGCCGGGTCGCCCTCCCCGGTTCACCCGCACGGGCAGGTACCGGTCCCTCCGAGTCTCCGGGCCAAGACTTGGTGAAAGGAAAAGAAATATCTCACTCGGCCGTCTCCGACGAGCGGGCCCCACGGGGGACCGCGCCCGGGCCCGGGCCGCCCTATCCGGGCCACCCAGGACGGCTCGGGCGGGCCGGTCCCCACCCCCACCCCGGCCGGGACTCGCGGCGGGTGGAGGAGAGGGGGCGGGGGAGGGAGGGTGAGAAAAATCTCAAAGTCCGCCGACCAGGACCCCCCGTGGGCACGCTGAAGGGCCGGGTGCGCCCTCCCCGGCCACCCGCGCGAGCAAGGCCCGGTCCGTCCACGTCCACGGACCCAGGGGCACTTGGAAACATTTTGCCCCGGGAGGCGCCTCCCAGGCGACCAGAGCCCACGAGGGAGGGACCGCACCCGGGCCCGGGCCCGGGCCGGTCTCTCCGGGTCACCCCTCGCGGCCCAGGCCGGTCCCCACCTCCCGAGTCCGACTCGGCCAAACATCGGTGAGAAAGAATCCGACCACCGGGAGGGGCCCCACGCGCGCCCGCCACCGAGCCCGTCGCGCCCGCCACCGGCCTAACCTAAACGCACGGGCCCGGGCCGGTCCCCCACCTTCCGGAGCGGGGCGCTGTGGGGACCGCGGAAGAGAGGAAGGGAGGGTGGGGGGGGTCGGGGAATGAACGCTCCAAAGGGTGAGCCAGGAGAAAGCCCGACCGACCGCCCATCCGCAGGCGCTCCGGAGGGCGCGGAAGACCCTCTCCCTTCCCACCGCGGCGGCCCGGCCCAGGTCGTGTCGGGTGGCCGGGTCGGTCCCCGCGGCCGGAGGGGAGCGGACGGATGCTGGTCGACCGGGCCAGGCGGTCCCCCAGAGCGGCTCGAGAGCGCGGCGACGGTCACACCCTCATAGACCTGCACGCCCAATCTCAAGCGACAGCAGGAGGCGCCCACGCCTGGGCGCCACCGGGACAGTGGCCACCAGCGTCGCCTGGCTGCCGGAACTCTGCCTCGGGCCCGGCGGCCGACTCACAGCCCTCACGAAGGTCGCCGAAGCTCCAGAGACAAGGGACAATATAAAAGCGGCCGCCAGGTGGCTCCCGACAACCGGCTCCAACGTCCCCGGGCCGGATCCCTGTCGCCGGCCGGCCACCGAGGACGCGGCGGCAGCGCCGGGCCGCCCAAACGCCCGAGCTCAGCCCGGGACGAGGCGGCGGGCGTCTGGCGCGGCGGCCCCGTGTCGTCCATCTCGGAGCTAGCTCCCCGGTCGGCACGACACGACACGGTGCGACCCGGGCAGCAGACGGGGGTGGGGGGGTGGGGGGCGGGGGAAGCCGGGGAGATGTCGCCGGGAGGCTGTCTCGGAGGAGACGCGCTCCCCAACGCGATTCCTGGGCGGGGGGGAAATCCCGCGGAGACGCCGGCGGGGCCCGGGGCGCCCGGCACGGGTTGCCCAGAGGGGCACGAGCAAGATCCCCGGCTGCCCGGACGGGGGGGAGGGAGGGAGGGAGGGAGGGAGGGAGGGAGGGAGGGAGGGAGGGAGGGAGGGAAGGAGGGAGGGACGGATGGAGGGACGGAGGGACGGAGGGACGGATGTAAGGACGGAGGGACGGACGGAGGGAGGGAGGGAGGGAGAGAGAGAGGGACGGAAGTCGGGGACTGGCAAACCGAAACCAGGCAAGCGCTCAGGGAACAACGCAGGAATTCGTCCAAAGACAACACATGGGTGCTGCGAGGGTGGGGAAAATGCACTTGCGGTCACGAGAACATGGATTTCATAACGGACTGACCACGATCCATCACGGGCCGGGCGGGGGTGGGGGGGGTGGGGGCGGGTGAGGCGGGGGTTGGGGGAATGCGGGCGGCTGGTGGGGAGGGGGCGAGGGTGGAGTCAATAGCCATCCACTAAAGAAACTGAGTTCCGGTACGTCGACACAAGGCAACACTCTGAGTGCGAGTGTGTGTGAGCGTGTGTGTGCGTGTGCGTGCGTGCGTGTGTGTGTGGAGTGCGGTGAGTACTGACAGCGAACCGTAGTCCCACCAGGACCACACCAAACCATACCAACCAAGAAGTCAAGCTGTAGAACTTCTCTGGCCTTTAAAACAAAGAGAAAAGCGTGCACGTATCGCATACGTACACACATTACGTACGCTTGTGGCATACGTATACGTGGACGTGGACGTATAAAGGCCTAGGACAAGCCCAAGCACATCCCGTCAGGGGAGCCTATCCAAAACAGACCAAGACCTCACACAATTCAGCCTCCAGAAAACAAGCGACCCAGTGAGAAAAGTGGGCAGGAGGCCAGAACAGAACATTTTCATTAGAGAAAAAAAAGAAGAAGAGAAAAAAAGAAAAAAAGAAAAAAGAAAGAAAGAAAGAACACAACTTTCTTAGTAAAAACCAAACAAACAAAACACAACAACAAAACAAACAGAAATAAAACAGAAAACCTCTTTTAGTGAAAGAATTCAACGGGGCAACGAAAAAAGCGCACACACGCATCTCTCTGGACGAAGATATTCGGACAGGCACAGGATCTGGAGTTGCGACAGCAAGTTCGTACAAGCAGAAAAAGTGCCTCCTTCCTCCCGATCCAACACGTATTTTTCAAGCTGAGAGAGACCACCACCACCGTGGCACGCCGGAGGGAGGACTCAGAGATGTCACCCGGCGGGTGAGAGAACGGCTCTCCGACAAAAGACAGCAGTATGGAAAACAGAAAGGAAGTCCCTCAAAACACTGCACAGAAAACTACCATGCGACCCAGCAACTCCACTAAGTGCCCACGGAGGGGGTAAAGACGACACGTACATGTCTATCTGTACCAACACCTGTAACGATGGAGAGATAGGTACGGACGCACTGTTAGCGCTCTCTGTGCCCGTACGTCTATATCTATGAGAGAAGGACCGGGTGGGGGGTGGGGGGTGGGGGGTGGGGGTGCGGAGAGAGAAGTGAGACAAAGAGTGGACAGTCACGTGAGTGCAGTAGGTAAGGAAGATTAAGACGACAAACAAACTCCCAACAGTGGTCCTGTAAGTCAACCATCAAGATTTCGATATCATGATGTCATCAAGCACCAACCCTTCTGAAGGGACACAGCGACACACAGGGCTCACTTGGCAGGGCAGTTCAGGACCCTAAAATGACCGTGAAAGGTGAAGCTCGAAAAAGCAATCTTGTTCATCCACGGGGGGAAAATACCGTTCTCCCACGACATTCAAAAATCCTATCAGGGGGCTTCCCTGGTGGCGCAGTGGTTGAGAGTCCGCCTGCCGATGCAGGGGACACGGGTTCGTGCCCTGGTCCGGGAAGATCCCACATGCCGCGGAGCGGCTGGGCCCGTGAGCCATGGCCGCTGGGCCTGCGCGTCCGGAGCCTGTGCTCCGCAATGGGAGAGGCCACAACAGTGAGAGGCCCGCGTACCACAAAAAAAAAAAAAAAAAAAAAAAAAAAAATCCTATCAAAACATTTTAAAACTCTCTTACTCGCTCACCATTTAAAAGGTAGAGAAATAAAAAGAGAGCCAAAGTACGATTTATTGAGTGGTGGACCGTCACAGAAAGCATGCCATGAAAGCCTCCGATTCATTTTGGAAGGTCCTAGGAACAGCAATCTTCAACATTGCTCTCCTGCCTGCCTTCTTGGCGTGGTATCTTTTCTACATCTGGATAAGCAGTCCTAGGTTTTGTGTGTTTGCTTGTTATTCCCCTAACTGAAGATCAGCCTCCAACACGATAACCCTTTGTGCCCTCTGGGTCCTGAACTCTCTTCTCTGGAAGTGCTTTTCTGAATGGGAACGGTTTCACCAACGTCATCGCCTGGAGACATCTTCAGCCTGTCCTCCCCCCACCCGCACCCCCGCCCGCCCCCCACCCTCTTCCTCCTCCTCCTCCTCCTCCTCCTCCTCCTCCTCCTCCTCCTCCTCCTCCTCCCCTTCCTCCTCCTCCTTTTTTTTCTTTGTTTTCTTCAGCTCTCCTTGCGCTGGTCTCTCACACGGTGGCAGCGTTGTCCTAGGCATGCCCAGGTGTCTCCTAACCCCATCCAAGTGATGACTCCCAGCGTCATCATTTTGGGTTTCTTAGCCGCACTTTCGTCGTTCCCGGGCAATTCTTTCTTTTTATTTTCCATGGACGGGGGAGACCAGACCGGGGCGGGGGGCAACACAACGACACACTGCGTGTGACCTGGGAAACAGACACATACACGCCAGGCAATCACCGACAGGCTCTGAAAGAGGATCGGTCCCCGGACACGGGGCACGCACGTTTGTTATCGGTGGAGTCACTGCAGACCGAACGGGAAGCAGCAGACTTTGAACTTGACGCAGCTACCGTTCATCCATCGCGGAAACTGACATTTGAAACACGTAGTTAGGCTCTTGGTGCGATTTCACCTAGTCATTGACATGTGTGCACAGTGGAACCATGGAAAGTGAGACAACCCCCCCACCCCACTTCTACCAAAGGTCGCCAAATGAAGACTCTCGTTTGTTTACAAACCAAATTTCCTATCCTTAAATTTGGTGGGAGCTTTCCCTAAGGATTGCACGGGAAGGTGACTTCCTCAAGCGTTGGAGTAGTTTTCCTTAGAACTAGAGAATTAGAATTCTGCTGAATGATGAACACACACCTCGCTTAAGTTTCTGCTAGGAAATCCACGCACCATGTGGATCGAACGAAAAGCAAAATGATTTTTTAACAAGGTCTTCTCTCCACTTCAGACGAATTTTACAGGGCGGGGAGGGGGGAGGCTAGGCTTCTCTGTTTTTCATTTAAGGTCCTCTGAAACGTCAGTAAGTGTTCGTGATCCTACTCACGTGTACTCTTGTCCTCCATCCAATCGTCAGTCATCTGGCAGAAGGAGAGCCTGCCTCATCCACGGCAAACAACATTCCGACACTCAATGAGAAAATACATTTCTGGTGCTTTCGCCAAAAAATGCAAAGCCCCTTATTTAAGCTAATGGAATTTAAAAGAAATCCCTAGTACCTAGGAACAGAACAAAGTGAAAGAAACACAACGCACAGACTTGGGGGATAGAAAGAAAGAAAGAAAAAGAAAGAAAGAAAGAAAGAAAGAAAGAAAGAAAGAAAGAAAGAAAGAAAGAAAGAAAGAAAGAAAGAAAGAAAGAAAGAAAGAAAGAAAGAAAGAAAGAAAGAAAGAAAGAAAGAAAGAGGAGAGAGAGAGAGAGAGAGAGAGAGAGAGGAAGGAGAGGAGAGGAGAGGAGACAAGAGGAGAGGAGAGGAGAGGGAGGGAGGGAGGGACGAAGGAAGGAAGGAAGGAAGGAAGGAAGGAAGGAAGGAAGGAAGGAAGGAAGGAAGGAAGGAAGGAAGGAAGGAAGAAAGAAAAGATCTCTCAACCTAAAAGTTTTTGTGACAAACGGACAATCTATGATTTGGTAGGTTAAAAAATATTTTTGGAACGTAAAGTTCTTTGAGACACGAATGGAGAAGAAAACAAGAAAAGGACAATCAGAATTCGGAACCCTCAGAAACCTGAATCGGTCATGAACAGGAACTAGGAAGCCAGGGTGAACGGCGTCTGTGACACCAGTGATTCTGGACTGGCAAAGGGATGATTCCATTTCACCAGCATACATTTTCACACAGTGTCACTTTTTAAAAATGTTTTCTTTTCCCCAGAGTGATGCCAGAGGTGTGGACTCATACATCGAAACATCTTTAGTCTTTCTGTAATAAGGAGACAGAAGTAGGTCCACTGAGACTTGTCGAGCCATGAACGAACGTTTCCATAGGTTATCTTTGGAAAGGATCCAGACATTCCACGAATTCCCCATCATTCCACTTATGCCAACTCTGAAGTTTCTAAAGTGACCCAAAAGGTCTGGGCGAGACTGTTTTTAAGTAGACATACCACAAAACATAACGCTTCTTAAGGAGTTCCTGCACCTAGAGCTATCGACATCACTTGTTCGAGATCCCATGACGACGAGATGGCCCGTGAACACTTCCTGAGACTTCAGACGATGATGTCAGCCATCATCCCCAAGTTCTTTTTCTTGCCGACGAATCTGGTTCACTCCCGTGAACTTACTGGATTTGGGGTCGACGTAGATAGAAGGAAAGGATGACCTCGAACGCTGATCACGCTAAAGACATGCCTAGTTTCATAAAACCCATACCTTGACCTTGGCTATTCTCGGCTGAAGGGTTCAGCCTAGATCACCACGTGAACTTGCCTAAAACCTTTGGGTCCCTTCCCTTTCTAGTGGACTGAATTCCGGAGTGCTCCCTTCTAAGCCATTCAAGAGAGCTCTCTCACAAGTTCATTGTGGCACTCGGATCCCTACGCAGAAACAGGCCAGCTCTAGAAGGGAGCTACAGACATACAGTACCTGTTACCAGGCCCTTTCCAGATTCTGGCACAGCAGTACCAGAAAAATGAAGGTCGTTTCCACAAGGCTTCTAAGGCTAGCACGGCAAAACTTTTTTTTTTTTTTTTTTTTTTTTTTTTTTTTTTAAATTAAAAGAGATAGCTTGTACACAAGGGAGAAGGCGGTGGGTGGGGTGGGGGTGAGAGGCAGCCCCACCCCCCCACCCCCCGAGTTGCTTGGATCACGAAAGGGAGAGTTTGTCTCGGGATCACTGATCATTTCCAGAAATCCTCCAAATTCTTGGATCATCAGCAGCTGGTTCCACGGTGGCTACCTGTGGGGAATACCAAGTGCTTCCACGAGGGGAAAGAAGCGCATGAGAATGTTCGGCAAGAAAGCACAGGAACAGATAAGGGTTCAATGTACAGCTGAGCTTCTCGTCTTGGGACAACTAGGTATAGTCGTGGGTGGGTGTCCACAGAGGAAAAGTTCATCTTCTTTTACTCCCGCGAGCCTCGTGTGTGTGTGTGTGTGTGTGTGTGCGCGCGCGCGTGTGTGTGCGCGTGTGTGTGTGTGTGTCTGTGTCTGTGTCTGTGTGTCTGTGTGTGTGTCTGTGTGTGTCTGAGACTCAGGCCCCCAGGGCTGATCTGCTCATGCAATTCCATTTCCCCTCCCCCTCCCCCTCCCCCTCCCCCTCTTCCTCCTCCTCCTCCTCCTTCTATGTACTTCTTTCTGTCGAGGAGATGATTTCCAACTCAAATGCAGACCAAAAGATTTCTAGGTTCCCAAACTTCAGGGTTCCATGGATCAGGGTGTCCAAAATCTGCACAGCGCCTTCAATAACGGCCCTCTTTCTCAGTGCACACAAGTCAACCCCAGACCAAGGCACCCTAAGGGCAAAAACCCTCCAGGATTTCTCCCACCAGACCCCGAACATCAGCACACACACCCTCCCCCAGTTTCTATTTCGTATCGTGTGGGCTCAGGCAGACAACAAACACGTCCATCGTTCGATCATCTTCCTTTGGCGTGTTTCGTGAACGTTGCACCGGCCGAAGAAACCTAAGTGTGCAAAAGCTCATCCCCGTGTAAAAGGCTTTGGCTTCTCAGCGAAGGGGTCGAGCCAAGGGACCTAGGCCCCTCTGTCCACTTTTCACTGGGTTCACTGGCCTCACTGTTGTCCCAAGCGATGGCCGGTCAGATCTCTCACGGTCATTCTTCTTTTGGCCTTCTGGTTTTAGAGAGGGTTTTCAACTGGGGTAAAAAGGGCAGGCTTGTGTGGGGCCCTTTCATGGTGGGGAGGGGGTGGGGGGGGCCCCGTAGAGGTCCCTCCGATTCACCCAATCTCAGGCAGTGCCCTATTCAAAACGTTTGTTTCCGGGCTTCCCCGGTGGTGCAGTGGTTGAGAATCCGCCTGCCAATGCAGGGGCCACGGGTTCGTGCCCCGGTCCGGGAAGACCCCACATGTCGCGGAGCGGCTAGGCCCATGAGCCACGGCCACTGAGCCTGCGCATCCGGAGCCTGTGCTCCGCAACGGGAGAGGCCACGACAGTGAGAGGCCCGCGTACCACAAAAAAAAAAAAAAAAAAAAGAAAAAAAGAAAAGAAAAGAAAAGAAAACAGAAAACGTTTGTTTCCGTCCCACCAAGAGCCCACCTTTGGAGAGATTCCCTGCCTTACACGTCCTCTCCGCTCCTCCTATTCATCCACCGTGATCCACCACCACCACCACCACCACCACCACCACCACCCCGCCGGCCGACCTGATCTGTTCACCCTGAAGCTGGCAAGAAGTAAGGGTGCTCGTGAAGCGAGGATCCGTTGGGATTGGCCAAGATGGCAAAGTGGCGGCGGGGGCGGCGGCGGCGGTGGGGCGGGGGGGGGTATGTGGAGGGGACTCGGAAAGTACGAGGTTACAGCTAACAGCTGCTGCTGGCAGATAGGTCTTTGAAACAGGCTGGTGGCGCCCTGGACTTTGATACCGTCCATTCTGACCATTCCTGTTCTCCGTGAGAAGGGTGTTGGGCCCAGGATCGGCCACCCCAAAACGGGCCTCCGTGGCACATTGACGATTTTGAGCGAAGGGGGACTCCAGAAGCAGCCACGTTTGTCCGAGGGACACTGGGATTCTCCTCTGTGTCTCCCTGAAAGCGAGACATCCATCTCTCGGCTGAAAGGTGCACTCCCTGCCTCCGGAGGTAGGAGGCCGCCGCCGCGATCGGCAAATTAGGGCATTCGGGCCCGAGAAACCTTCGGAGACAAACACTGCGGACCACCGCAAACCCGAGCTCTGTTTAGCTTCTTCCTTCGCTCGCTCGTTCGCTCACGGCACACCCCAAAACCTAAGTCTCTCGGTCCGGTTCCCTGTCTGTCTCACCCATGTACCGTTCGTTCCTCGGTCTGAGCAGGAGAGACGCCGCCCGCTTCAGCCACTTCTCAGCCCTCGAATGAAAGGAAAGGTCACCCCGCTCCCCCCACACACCTTCGTCTCTCCGCGCCTTGGGCCCATGTTACTTTATTTTTATTTTTATTTTTTTGCATTACACGGGCCTCTCACTCTTGTGGCCTCTCCCGTCGCGGAGCACAGGCTCCGGACACGCAGGCTCAGCGGCCACGGCTCACGGGCCTAGCTGCTCCACGGCACGTGGGATCCTCCCGGACCGGGGCACAAACCTGTGTCCCCTGCATCGGCAGGCGGACTCTCGACCACTTTGCCACCAGGGAAGCCCATCGGGCCCATTTTAGAATGAGTCCAGCCACAGGAACTCAAGAGGGGTAGAGGGGGAGATCTCCCCCTCCCCCAAACAGGAAGGCACCTGGAACCCCGTTCCCACCGGCCACCCGGCTCCACTTTGGGTGCGTGAATCCTAGTTTGCCTCCTCCGGATCTTTAAATGATCTTCCACGTGTTATAACAGACTCACAAGGAGAGAAGCTTACGCATGTATTTCTTCTGAGTTTCATGCGACACGGGGAGCCCTCCTAAGAAAACAAAGAAAGACCCAGAGAAGCGTCCGAACCTAACATCTCTTCTGTTGGATCTGAGCAAAGAGAGGCAATCTGAAAAAGCAACTATACTCTGGCGGGGGTGCGGAGTGTGTGTGTGTGGGGGGGGGGGGGGGTGTGTGTGTGAGTGGGGGTGGGTGAGGGGGGGGGTGGGTGGGTGGGGGGCGCGGGCGATGCCAAAGGAGGATGAGAACTCTTAGAAATTCTTAGGCATAGAAAATTAAGACGGATCCGGGCCCGCGCCTCTCCTTTTCTCGTGCGTTGGGAAGATCATTTGGCTCTCGCCGGCTGGGATGTCATCTCCCCACGAACCATCAGGCGAGCTGTGGGGCGGAAAGAGGGAGAGCAGGGTTCAGAAGAACGTGGAGAAGATGGACGCTAGATGCCCAGAGTCCACGTCCCCCGCCCCCCCCCCACCCCCCCCCCCCCCGGGAGCAAGGATCTCTTCTTCGTGGGCACACGATCTTCCACCACGACCTCCGGACCGTGGTGCCAAGTCACGCCCACGCGAAGACAGGGCTCACCCAGGGATATGGGCTTGTGCCACAGAAAGGGAGACAGCAGGGAAGTCACCGAGCTTAAGGTATCTGACTCTCGTCGGGTCCTCGACAGGCGGAGGGACACATCTTTCCGACACGGTCGGGGCCGGCTTAGAGAACCGCTGCCGACGACCGCACCGCGAAGGAAGATGTCTCTGCGGTCTCGACAGAAGATCCAGTAGGTTTCCCAAGTGGCGGAGCTAGGAATCGATCGGCCAGGCAGGCGTGTCCAATCTTCAACTTTGGGAAGACACGCGGACTTTTACCCCCTTTTCGGCGGGGAGCCTGTAGAAGATCAGGCCGGGAGGAAGGACACAGTCTGTCAGTCGTTGCACGTGATGTTAACGTCCAGGCCAGGAGGAGCCATGCCAGGACTGACTCCACAAAAGGGAGAAGGTGACCAGTTGCCTTTTGAGGACCATGGCTCTCTACGCGGCACGGAAACCAAGGGAGCAGGGGCCAGGGTAGAGGCCGGCAGGGTCGTCAGAGGCCCAGCCAGGACAGAGACCGGTGAGGTGCGAGCCTGAACGAAGGCAGTAGAGGGGAGAGGGAGAGAGGGGATGGAGCAGGACCTATTTCGGTCCCGGAATCGGCAGAACCTGGTATCCCGGCGTGAGTCTTTAGAAACACCGTCCAACTCCACTCCACGGGCAAAATACAAGGTAGAGGGCGGAGCTTTCTGCACCCAGGATCCTCCCGAGACCCAGGCGAGAAGGGCCCTTCCCACGGATGGGCTCCACATCCCACCAGGGTCGGTCGGTCGGTCGGTCGGTCGGCAGGTCACCAAGACACAAAGAAGCACATTCTTTCTTTCGAGAAGCTCTGTCCCCAGGACCTGGCACTCAGCACACTGGTGATCTGCCAACCAGAACCCTTAAACACCTCCTCAGGTTCCAGGGGAAGGCTTTGCTCACCTCTTTTCGGCCCTACCTCTGTCCTCAAAACTAAAGGTAAAAGAACACACGAACACACACACACACACACACACACACACACACACACACACACACCAAAGGTAATGGAGTCCGAATACCACGAAGGCTCTCAGGTTGTGCTAGGGCCGTTGCCCAACAGCACTGTGAAGTGTGTGTGTGTGGGGGGGCGGTGGGGGTGATGTGTGTGGGTGTGTGGGGGTGTGGGTGTGTGTGTGGGTGTGTGTGTGTGTGCGTGTGCGTGTGACTCATAGGTGGATATTTTCCATAGGTGTGCACTATGGCACTGCAGGATCTGTGGTCGGTTGCTGAGTCCCCGGAGGTGGAAGCGCAGATACAGGGCCCTGAGTGTGAAGTTATCCATGGACGCTCACAGCGCGTGGGGTCGGGGTCGGCAGCCGTAACCCTCCATGTTGGTGGTTCAACGGTCAACTCTACTTTATAGATCAGAGAGGATAACGTCACGCGTTCACTGTTAATAACTTTTCCAAATAGTCTTTATCTTTTCAAAAGGAAGACATCATTTAATCCATTTCACAAGATGATACTGGGAACCTACTGCCCCAGCACGTGAATTATCCCTACAGAACACAAGATCCCTGAGAAGGAAGAGCCCTGAGCACTGAGATACCATGAAGGTAGGCTTTTAGATGATATTCTCTGCTTCTGCAGCTCGAGGTAAAACATGGGATGACTGGCTCTACCTATCCCATTCCAGTCTGTCCAACGCGAGCCCCCATGGCACGTCTCACCAGTGGTCGGTCCACGATAACTCCATCCATAGGAATTCTTGGCAGTTTTATGTTCAGGATCATTTCTTTTCCTGCCATTGATTGAAAACTCCCTGGACCCTGTTAGCAGCTACAGATTCAATGAGTCCAGTACTTCATAGGTTTTGTCATGTATTTAGAAGGGGAATCACCATCAAGTTGCTGAAATGAGGACTAAGTGTCTTTCAGATATGGAGATGGAAATAAATGGTGCTCTGCAGGGTGTGCGATGACAGGCACCCAGGATTCCTTCACCCAGCCCTCCCTTTGCTCCCTCATAGGTTCCTGGGAAATCCAAACACACACACACGCGCACACACACACACACACACACACACACACACACACACACACACGGGGGGGGGAGAGAGAGAGAGAGAGAGAGAGAGAGAGAGAGAGAGAGAGCTCTGGGTGTGCTATTTGCTCTCCATGATTTCACGTGCCTTTTGGGCATGGCTGACAGAGATAGATGGACATGAAGCAGCAGGACAGCAAGCTGGCATCTCGGCCGGCCTACAGAAGTTTCCCAAGTGAAATATCAACAGCAGGGCAGGGACGCCCACGTGACGTGGGAGAGAAGGGGGGTGGGGGGGGCGGCCCGCTGACCGACGTCGGTTCAGGTTTCCCGTCCCCCTCCGGCCGAGAACCTGCCTTCCGCTTCCTGCCCTCAAGTATGTGAGAGGAGCGTGTTTCTTTCCAATAAATACCGACACATCATTTCAGTCTGTTTGTGTGTTTGTTTTTGCTTGTTCTTTTTCTGGACGAGGCCAAAGAGCCCTTCCAGTGGAGGTGTGTGTACAAAGGAGGATCTGACAGAATGGGAGGGTGCGGGTCAGTCCATGTGCGAAGAAATCCAGAGAATCTGTCATAGCTGAGACTCGGGCCTTTTGCAGAAATAGGCCAAGAGAGTTCGGATTTGATGATTCACTGCCACATAGTCATCACAGCAGTTTCCTGGAAGGGATTGTGTTACAGGAGGCGGCGTGGCCCTCAGCCCTCAGGCCTCAACCCGGCAGGCAGGCAGGCAGGCAGGCAGGCAGGCAGGCAGGCAGGCAGGCAGCGGCTATTGTCTGTTGGTCCCGCCCCCACCCCCACCCCCACCCCCGTTCCTTCTCCAGAGCTCCTTCCTAAGTCCCCTTGGACTGACCTTTGCCAGGAGCGGGGGAGGGGAGGTCCGGACGATTCATTCCGCAGGGCCTCGTTCAATCGCTCGATTCAAATGCAGAAAGCTCTCCGGTCAGGTCGGAGCCTTTGACTTTGCCTCGAGCTTCTCTTTAATGAATGGCTTTTTCTCTTTTCTTTCCCCAATTTCGCCACCCTCAGGCTGCCCCCTCCAAACTGCAGGGAGGGAAGGAGGGAGAGAGGAGGTGACGGGAGGAGGACGTGTGAGAAACAGGCCTTTTCTCCAGGCAAAAGGTGTCCCCTCCTTTTCCTGACCCTGGAAACCCCACTACACCATTTGAGAATCATGGACATGTGTGGAAGCAGATGTCTTCACTTGAGATCTTCCTCCGCAGGAGGACAGAAAGGAGGGCCAGTGTGTCCCTCTTGTGCTGGCCGGTTCTTGTCACTTGAATTCAAAATAATCAATAGAGCATGGAGGCACATTTTGGGGCGGCCTACTCTGGGAGCTCAACAGTTCCCTCCTCTGAAAGTTCCTTGGAACATATTAAAGCTGAGCTGGTGACTCGTGTGTGTGTGTGTGTGTGTGTGTGTGTGTGTGTGTGTGTGTGTGTGTGAAGGAGATTTCTAGATGTCAGGGTCGAAGTAACTTTAGAAGTTTGAAATACCTCTGATGATGTCGTCGGGTGTTTGGTTCAAATTTCGGAGTGGCTCTCACAGAAACAGGCACGAGGATTCTTTCCATAGGAGCCGTTGTGGCCGTTTCTCTAAGGTTTTCATCAAGTTCTCTAGCTTCCGTCTGCAGGGCTTCAGGCAAAAGGCCGTTTTAGGCCTCAGTGATGCCAAGCCAAAAGGGTGGGAGAAAATGGCCAACATTCATGGAGAGAGTCGTAGCCAGAGATTGAAGGGAACTCACAAAACTTCGGGATGCAGTCCCGTTTTCAGGTTAAGAACAACACCCTAAGGGAAACGAGTAGCACCAGAATTTCATATCCAGAAGTGTGTATCCCTGTCTCATGGAAACATAATTTTGGCCTCCAGGTAACGTATGCAAATAGCTGTATCGCCAAGGAAATAAGAAGCCTCACTGAGAGTTTCTGAATTAAGGAAGGTAAGGAGAAAAAGATCAGTGATTCCATCCTGCTGACAGAGGTATAAGTTACCAAATGGATATCCATCTTTAAAAATAAAAAAAGAAACTTGGGTTTTCCTTGTTTGTTTCTGTTTCCCTTGTATGTGGAAAACAAAAGATTTAACCATCAGTCCTAATCCCACTCCCTCTCTTTTTTTTTTTTCCAGATTTTTTTTAAAAATATTTGAAATATAATTCATTTACAATGTCGTGTTAGTTTCAGGTATACGGCACAGTGATTCAGTTCTCTCTCTCTCTCCCTCCCTCCCTCTCTCATATATATATATATATATATATATATATATATATGTATGTATGTATGTATATATATATATATATATATATATGTAGAGAGAGAGAGAGAGAGAGAGAGAGAGAGAGAGAGAGAGAGAGAGGGAGAGAGAGACACGGAGACGGAGACAGAGAGACAGAGATTTTTATAAATCTCTATCTATCTATCTATCTATCTATCTATCTATCTATCTATATCTACACATATATATTTTAGCGGCTTCCCCGGTGGCGCAGTGGTTGAGAGTCCGCCTGCCGATGCAGGGGACACGGGTTCGTGCCCCGGTCCGGGAAAATCCCACATGCCGCGGAGCAGCTAGGCCCGTGAGCCTGTGCGTCCGGAGCCTGTGCTCCACAACGGGAGAGGCCACAACAGTGAGAGACCCGCATACCGCAATATAAATAAATGAATGAATGGATGAATAAATAAATAAATAAATAATTTTGAAAAGATTCTTTTTCAGATTCTTTTCTCTCATAGGTTATTACAAAGTATTGAGTAGAGTATCCTGTGCTCTATAGTAGGAGATGCTTGTTGATTCCCTATTTTATGTACAGTAATGTGTATATGTTCATCCCACCCAACCCCCTAAGTATCCCCCGCTTCCCCAGTCAGTCCCATTTTACACAAGTAGTCATACACATCCTCCTCCTCCTCCTCCTCCTCCTCCTCCTCCTCCTCCTCCTCCTCCTCCTCAGGTCACTCAACCCCATGGAAGTCATTCTTGCTCTTCTTGGAGTCCAGTTTTTCCATCGGTTCTGCCGGCCCTGCCTGATGATTGAGCGTGACTGGACGAGTGCCGGTTCCAAAAAAGTTTTCAAGAGCTTCTGTGAAGAATTGTAGGATTTGCCCAGTGAAAGGGGTGCCTCGATCTGATCACCCGGAAGCCTGTGGAAGGCAGACCCCAGGCGGCAAGCACATTTCGTTTCTTTAACAGTCTCTGTGCCACGGTGAGGACATCAGGCTTGCGGTGAGGGAAGACCTCAACCCACACGGAAAACATAGCCACGGTCACAAGAATGTTTGGATGACCCCTACGAAGTGGCAGTGGAGGGCTTCCCCGGTGGCGCAGTGGTTGAGGATCCGCCCGCCGATGCAGGGGACACGGGTTCGTGCCCCGGTCCGGGAAGATCCCACACGCCGCGTGGCGGCCGGGCCCGTGAGCCATGGCCGCGGAGCCTGTGCTCCGCCACGGGAGAGGCCACAACAGTGAGAGGCCCGCATCCCACAAAAATAAATAAATAAATAAGTGGCAGTGGAATGAAGTCCAGTGGCTGGGGGTCCGAGGATCCAGAGAGAGGAGGTTTTCTTTCCAGAGAGAAAAACGTTCCCCCCCACCCCCACCCCCACCCCCCAGGGTTACAAGCACGAGAGGTCAGACGTCGCCGTTCCCGTTGCCGGTAGACCGTAGAAAATCTTCCTGCCCACGTCTATTGACAATCGGACTCCTCTTCAAGACACCGTGGGATGGGCGGGTGAAGGAATGCAAGGGGAGGGGCAGGGGGGAGGTTGGCCAGGGAGCAACCGGCTGGGCCGCCGTCTCGTCTCGTCTCGTCTCGTCTCGTCTCATCTCGTCTCGTCTCGTCTCGTCTCCCGTCTGCCATAGCCCCGACCGGATGCTGAAAGGACAGAATGGACTTGCTCCACCCACGTGTGCCCCGCCACCCCCACCATCTTTCAACGGGCTGTTGTTGCCGCCTCGGCGTGAAAGTCGGTTAGAACATCTCCGTGATACTGGGTACAGTCCCTTTCGTGTGAGCCTCCATTTTGACGACGACAGACAGCCCTTTATGCCAGGGCAGAGAAGACTTCCGGGAAGAAAGATCCCATCATTTCTGGAACCGTTAGAACACATCGGTGTACAGACACAAGCCAAAGAAGACTTCACGTCGTTCCTTCCTCTTTGGACAACGCTTCCCGTGTCATCGAACCTCCCCAAGAAACTTAGTCAGTTTCATCTCTCTCATTTCTCAGGAGAGAGAACACATTTTTTGAGCTACTTGGAGGGCCCTCTCCTCCTGGATCCTATCTCTAAGTCCAAAGGACTTCATCGGTCCTTCAATTTGGGGGCAAGTGTGTCCAAAATATCCAAAAGATTGTAAGGCACTTCATCAGATGATAGGTCACCGTGAAACAGTGCTTCCTTAGGCATGTCACCAGCATCCCAAGGAAAGACTTGCTAGGCAGAGAGAGAAGCTTCTTTTTCAGTTCTGAGCCAGACCTGGTTCTTTGACTATCGAGAGGACGAAGTCGATGTGAGTCCTCCGAGACCTGATAAAGGCAGCCTAGAAAATAAGTGATGACTTTTGACAAAGACATAAGCTTTTCTCTCTCTCTCTCTCTCTCTCTCTCTCTCTCTCTCTCTCTCTCTCTCTCTCTCTCTCTTTCTTCCTTCTTTCCTTCCTTCCGTCCTTCCTTCCTTCCTTCCTTCCGTCCTTCCGTCCTTCCTTTCTTTTCCTTCCTTCCTTTCTTTCTTTCTTTCTTTCTTTCTTTCTTTCTTTCTTTCTTTCTTTCTTTCTTTCTTTCTTTCTTTCTTTCTTTCTTTCTTTCTTTCTTTCTTTCTTTCCCTCCTTAAAGATAAAGGAAAAGATCCTTTCCTAATCTAATCTAATCTCTCATGATGGACAGAGCAGACCGATAGAAGAAAAACCCAAACCCTAAACCCAAACCTGGTCCTTTGAACAGAGAGAGGCAACTAAATCTTAATTTGGCACTGGTTTCAATGTTGATGTGAAAAGTCATTTCTGTCTTTGTATCCATCCTCATCCAGTCCTGACCACAGATCTGATTCCTTTCGAAAGCCTCTTTTCTTCACACGCCTTTTCCAATCGTCTGTGCCCATTTTTAGCTTTTCCCTTGATTTCTTTCTTTCCCATTGAGAAATGACTACCTTTAGGACTAAAACCTCTCGCTCCTTCCCCCAAACCTCATCTCCATACTTCCTAATTTGCCTCCACCCGCGCGCCCCCCCACCCCCCCACCCCCCGGAAAAAAAAAAAAAAAAAAAAAAAGTCCTCTTCCTCCCATGAGGATGGCGACATCAGGTTCAGGTCCTTAAAGAAGGACCACACACGTTCCTTCTTTACAATGCTTCGTCCTTGGACACTGTCTTTTTTCTTTTCTTTCTTTTTTTTTTTTTTTTTTCCTTCAGTGAAAGTAAGGAAGCCAACCGCAGTGAGCAGCGTGAACATGGAATACTGTGTAGAAGTCAAGGCTCCTACCTAGTACAGTCTTTCCCTAAAGCACAAGATCTAGCTAGGCGTGGAACCGAACATGCTCAGTCTCTCCTCCGTAAAAGGTCCAAAGAAGGGAGACCCTCAGACTTGTGGAGCCATGAACGTTTCAGTATTTTATCTTATGTGGCGATGATGTAGACACTCGCTGAGATTTCACCCTGTCATGGCACTTAGCCAAGCTGTAAGCCCAGAGATGACCAGAGATGCTGGAAAATCTTGAAGTCGGCCTACAGAAAACAAGCACTGGGGGGAAAGTTCCCCTTAAACATTCTTATCTCGTCCACACCTATGTCCTCTGTTTGTCATGAGCAATCCTACTTAGATGATTCGTGAACATTTCAGGAGACATGAAAGCAGTTCAGTTCAGTTCGTCGTGATCCCTACACCTCCCGCCCGCCCCCCTCCCCTTTCACGTGAGAGATTTTCTTCCTGATTTCAGAGGGGAGAAGTAAAGGAGAGTCAGAGCGTCCCTCTCGCGGTGTGGTGTTGTCACTCTAATTCCAAAACATCCGTACGCCACGGAGGCACATTTGGGGGCGTCCTACTCAGGGCCCCAAGACTTTCAGAGTCAAACCTAAGGAGGATGTAAATGTACTTCACGCCACCGAACCCGAACCGGTGAGGTGAACCCGGTGGCTTCCTAGGAGATGACGTGTCATCGGCCCACCAGTTTAAAACACAGAACCAAACACCCTCTCCCCGACGACTCGGAGCAAGTGAGTCCGTGGGTGTGTCGGAGAGGGTCCTCTGCTCCAGCTGGGTCCATAAGCACTGCACACGAGAGTAGGTAGGTAGGTGTTCACGGTGCCCTTGGGAAGGAAAGGCGGGGAGAATTTTATTTCGAAAAGCTTATCTCCTCACAGCATTGACACTACGAACGATGATGCAACTTCATCGGGGGGTGGGCGGGGGCGGTGAAGGAAGGCCAGGGAGCCCGGCCACATAGAAGAGCCACGGAGAGCGTCTGTGACCGCAAGGATGTCCACGTACCGGTGACTCCTCTCAGTTGGGGCGGGGAAGGGGGGCGCGAGATTCCCGTGTGTACGTCCGCATCGATCAGTCGTGGGAGAGGGAGGAAAAACGATGTTCCCTCCACGATCCTTCTGAGTTGTCGCCTGAGAAGTTCCTGTCCCCAAGAGACAGCTCGAGAAGAGAGCAACCCACGGCCGGGGGACGCGTGCACTGTGCCCCCCCCCCACCACCACCACCACCACCACACACACACACGCACACACACACGCAGGAGAAGCCCAAGCCAGAATTCACTGACTCGAAACGAAACGGCGGGCTCTGAGCTTGAGCTTGAGCTTGAGCTTGAGCTTCTGGAGGAGGAAGATTTTGGTCCTCCTTTCAGGTCAGGAAGAAGAGGGAGGGAGAGGCGGGGAGGCAGAGCGGCAGAGCGTCCCGGTAGCCCACCCGTCGCGTCCGAAGCGCCTGAAATTCCAACTCACGTGTGTGCCAAAGCGGTCCATCTCGGGGTGCCCCATCCCGGTTCCCTCCCCGCACGGAGAGCAATGTTCCATCCCGATTCACTGAAAAGCTCCCAAAGGGCCTTGGTGTGAGTCAGTGGACCTAGGCCCATCCTGCCTCCTCTTCAAATCATTTCT
>NW_026711562.1:77500-80000 GCF_026419965.1 Kogia breviceps | reverse complement strand
GAGGGCCGGGAAGGAGAGAGACCCCGCGGCCGAGCCGCGGTCGACCGGCGCACCCCCCCACACACACACCACCAACCACCACCACCCCGGACGACGGCTCCCCCTCACCCGCCCGGGCGCGGCGAGGGCGCCGGGGGCGGGGAGAGAGGAACGCGCGGCGTGCCGGGCGGGGGCTGGGGCGGGGGCGGAGGGGGAGCCGGGACGGGAGCACGAGCCGGCGGCCACGGGACGGACGGACGGGGCGCGGAGAGTCGGGGGGTAGGGAAAACGCACGACACCGAGCGCGGCCCGGAGGCGGCGCGTCGCCACGGAGGAGAGGAGAGGACAACGGGGACGGGAGAGGACGAGGGGAGAGGAGAGGGGAGAGGAGAGGAGAGGAGAGCGGCGGACGGCGTGCGTGGAAGGCAGGGGTGGATGAGGACACGCGGCGGTCGCCCCCCGAACGCCGGACCCTCCTCCCACGTCTCCTTCCACGACCGACCGATTCCCAACTCTCTCCCTCTGTCTCTCTTCCCTCTGTCTCTCTCTCTCTCTCTCTCTCGACGCCAACGCAGCACACCATCCTCCACGCAGCCGCGAGACGCCCCCCGCCACGGCCAGCGACGGACGCCGTGCGCCCCCATCCACCACCGACAGACGCCCACGACGCGGGGCTCGGGGGCCGGCACGAAGCGCGGCGCGGCGCGGCCGCAGCCCGGGGGAAAGCGCGCGGCGGCGGACGACGCCGCGGCGTCCCGCGGGTCGCCGCCGGGGCACGCATCCCCGGGGCGCGGCCGCGCACGCAACGACTCGGCCTCGGGTCGGCCCGAGCCGCCCGCCCCGACACGGCGAAGGCGAGGGCGGCGGGGGGGCGGGCACGGACCCCGGACGCGCGCGGGTCAGGGCGCCGCGGAGGAGGCGGCCGGGCCGGGCCGGACCGTCGCCGGGACGCCGCCGGGGGCGGGCGGCGAACGACGGCGGAGCGGACGCGGCCCCAACACCACCAGCACCACGGGCCCCGGCCGCGAGGGCGCGGGACCGTCCCCGCCCACCGGCACACAGCCCCGGGGGTACGCCCAGGGACCGCTTGCGGCGCGAGGGCGCTTCCCGAAGGGGACCGACCGCGGAGGCCACGGCCAGGGCCTCGTCGCGAGCTCTCTCTCGCTCTCTTCCCTTCTCGCGGGCAGCGGGGCCCCCGTGGCCTCGGCACGAGGGGCACCGCGTCTGCACTTAGGGGGACAGAGGGCCCCGGACACGGGGCCCTGCGAGGAAACCCCCAGCCGCGCCACCCCGGGAAGGCGCGCGCGCGCGCACCCCGGGGGGGCGATTGATCGTCAAGCGACGCTCAGACAGGCGTAGCCCCGGGAGGAACCCGGGGCCGCAAGTGCGTTCGAAGTGTCGATGATCAATGTGTCCTGCAATTCACATTAATTCTCGCAGCTAGCTGCGTTCTTCATCGACGCACGAGCCGAGTGATCCACCGCTAAGAGTCGTACGAGTTTGGTTTCTCTGGGTTTCGGCGGGGTCCCCCGCCGGTGGCACGGCACATTTCCCCCACGGAGGGAGGGCTGCCTCTGGCCGGCCAAGTCAGACGAGACAGAAAACAGCAGACCGGAGCGGGGCCGGAAGGTTTCACGACGGGGCGCCCGGCACCGACCCGCAAGACGGGGCGGGCTCGGACACCCCACAGGCGCCCGGGGGGTTCCCACCTGCGCACACACACACCCCCCCCGTCAGGGACGCGGGGCGCGCACGCGCGCGGGCACACGGGACCCGGCCCCGCACCACGGCCGCCGGGTAGCCCCCTCCCGACGGCCGCGGCGGCGGGGAGGGCCGGCGTGGCGCGGCGCGCGGCGCCCCGGCCCCGCGGGGGCGGGGGCGGAGGAAGCGGGGTCTGGGGGAGAAGGGAGGGGCCTCCCGACTCCCCGCGGGCCCGACCGCCCCGACCCCAAGGCGGACGGGCGACCCCCCCATGGGTCTTTAAACCTCCGCGCCGGGACGCGCTAGGTACCTGGAGAGGGGGGAGGCGGGCGAGGCCGGGGAGGGGCAGGCGGAGCGCCCCACGCTCGCCGCCACCCCCGACGCCGACCGACACGCTCTCCGCCCGCGGCCGCCCGCAGCACGCGGGCCCCGGCGCTACCGGCCCGTGACTCGGGGGCGCCCCGGCCGGGCGACGGGCCCAACCGCCACACGGGACACCACCACCCACGCCCACCGCCCGACGACGTCCCCACCGTGTCCCCGAAACCGGGCCTCGGAGACCTCCCCGCTCGCTCGCTCGCGCCCGGACGCGGCCCTCTCCTCTCCGCTCCTCTCCCGAACCCCGAACCCCCCCGCCCCCGGGGCCCCCTGACCCCTGCACCCGCCTCCCGGGCCCCCTGCTCGCCACCGCGGGCGTTCAGGGAGGCTTCAACGGGAGGCGCGGGGGGGGGGGGCGAGCGGGCAGGGCGGGCACGCGGGGGGGGAGGGCGGGAAAGGGAGAGAGCGAGAGACAAGAGCCGGACGGACGGACAGACGGACG
>NW_026711562.1:52500-72500 GCF_026419965.1 Kogia breviceps | reverse complement strand
GGTATGGGTAAGCACGAGGCCCAGAGGAGCGTTCGCGGCCACAGCCGGGGGCACAACCTCCGCCGCCCCCAGGCCCGTCCATCGGGGGCCCCGAGAGGAGGGAGCACGCCCGAGAGGGGCGGAAAGACCCCCTTCTCTCACAGGCCCCGGCCCAACGCGCTCGCCACCCACGCCCGCGTGCGACCCCCTCCCCCCCGACCGCCACAAACACACACACACGTGGGGGGGGAGGGTGGGCACACGCGGACGCTCGCCTGGCCCGAGTCAGTCCCCCCGTGCCACAGCAACACCGTGGGAGGACGACCGCGACGAGGCGGCCCCTGTTTCCCCCAACCGAGGGAGGGAAAACAGAGGCACGCCTCCCTTACCGTCTCGACCCCCCCAAGAGAGCCACTCACGGGACGCACCACCGCGGCGGCGGGGACCCCGAGGAGCACGCTGGGAGAAGGGAACGACACCACCGCTCGGCCTCGGGCACCTGAGGGACGACCTGGAGCGCTCCAGGGGCACCACAGAGGATCGAACGAGGCACGCTCACGCGCCGGCAGGGGCGCGCGGCGCAGCGGCGGGACGGCACCCCCCCACCAACGCGGGGAGGACCGCCCACGGGGGCAACACGCCGAGGAGGCGAAGCGAGAGCGTCTGCTGCGTCCGAGGACCACGGCCCCGCCACCCACGCCGTGAGGCAGGGGGCGGGAGGCCGAAGGTCAGGGCCGGGGACCACCACCCCTGCCCTTCCCCACACCCCTCGACAGGCCGGGAGAGCGTGAGGAGAGAGGCGGGGAGGCCCGCGGACAGAACGAGAAGAGCGGTCCCGTTCGCCAAGAACGTCCGTCCCTCGTCTGGCGCGACCTTAAGGCCCGGCCCAGGAGAGCGCGACATCACCACATCGATCAGTCATGCCAGAGAGCCAGGGACCACCAGGCCCCGAAGGGGAGGGGCACGCACAGCGAGGACCATCACCAGAGGAGCCTGCTTCGGCCTCACCGGCGGCACCCCAAACCCCCTCTTTCTTTTTTTTTTTTTTCTCCTCTCAGGCAAAAGTGGCCGACGACCCCGCGAGTGAGGAGAACGCCTGACACGTGGCACGGAGCCTGCGGGGTGGGGTCGTCGTCTCAGCCACCACCGGGTGCCTGCGGCGGGGAGGGGAGTCACACGGGGTAGAAGACCCAACGCCCCGCCGCCCCGCCGCCCTCGGGTGAGCCAGAGACCGGAGGCGGCACCGCGGGTCGGGTCAGCCGGACGCACACACGAGAGCCGGCGCGCAGGCCCAGGCGGGCGGCTCAAGTGGCGAGGGTCGGCTCGGCCACCAGACGGCGATCCAAAGCCCAGAACCCTGCGCGCGTCCAGACTCCCAAAGTCCTCAGCGACAGACGCCAGAGAAGACCGTGTCAGCACCTATCTGGTGGCAAAAAAGGCCCATTTCGGGCGAAAAAAATCACGGCGCCCGGCAGCGGGGCCCACGCACGCGTCGCAGGGGGGGTCCCCGGGACCTCGGTCCGGCCGCCTGTCCCCAACACTTCCCCATCCACACCAGCCCCGGAGCTCTCGGGGCCATCTGGTCGACCCGAGGAGCTTGGGGGGAGTGGGGGGGGGGGGTGGGGGGGAGGGGGGGGGGCGGGCCAAGCGGGGCGGGCAAACGTGGGAGAGGGCCGCGAGCCGGGTCGCCCTCCCCGGTTCACCCGCACGGGCAGGTACCGGTCCCTCCGAGTCTCCGGGCCAAGACTTGGTGAAAGGAAAAGAAATATCTCACTCGGCCGTCTCCGACGAGCGGGCCCCACGGGGGACCGCGCCCGGGCCCGGGCCGCCCTATCCGGGCCACCCAGGACGGCTCGGGCGGGCCGGTCCCCACCCCCACCCCGGCCGGGACTCGCGGCGGGTGGAGGAGAGGGGGCGGGGGAGGGAGGGTGAGAAAAATCTCAAAGTCCGCCGACCAGGACCCCCCGTGGGCACGCTGAAGGGCCGGGTGCGCCCTCCCCGGCCACCCGCGCGAGCAAGGCCCGGTCCGTCCACGTCCACGGACCCAGGGGCACTTGGAAACATTTTGCCCCGGGAGGCGCCTCCCAGGCGACCAGAGCCCACGAGGGAGGGACCGCACCCGGGCCCGGGCCCGGGCCGGTCTCTCCGGGTCACCCCTCGCGGCCCAGGCCGGTCCCCACCTCCCGAGTCCGACTCGGCCAAACATCGGTGAGAAAGAATCCGACCACCGGGAGGGGCCCCACGCGCGCCCGCCACCGAGCCCGTCGCGCCCGCCACCGGCCTAACCTAAACGCACGGGCCCGGGCCGGTCCCCCACCTTCCGGAGCGGGGCGCTGTGGGGACCGCGGAAGAGAGGAAGGGAGGGTGGGGGGGGTCGGGGAATGAACGCTCCAAAGGGTGAGCCAGGAGAAAGCCCGACCGACCGCCCATCCGCAGGCGCTCCGGAGGGCGCGGAAGACCCTCTCCCTTCCCACCGCGGCGGCCCGGCCCAGGTCGTGTCGGGTGGCCGGGTCGGTCCCCGCGGCCGGAGGGGAGCGGACGGATGCTGGTCGACCGGGCCAGGCGGTCCCCCAGAGCGGCTCGAGAGCGCGGCGACGGTCACACCCTCATAGACCTGCACGCCCAATCTCAAGCGACAGCAGGAGGCGCCCACGCCTGGGCGCCACCGGGACAGTGGCCACCAGCGTCGCCTGGCTGCCGGAACTCTGCCTCGGGCCCGGCGGCCGACTCACAGCCCTCACGAAGGTCGCCGAAGCTCCAGAGACAAGGGACAATATAAAAGCGGCCGCCAGGTGGCTCCCGACAACCGGCTCCAACGTCCCCGGGCCGGATCCCTGTCGCCGGCCGGCCACCGAGGACGCGGCGGCAGCGCCGGGCCGCCCAAACGCCCGAGCTCAGCCCGGGACGAGGCGGCGGGCGTCTGGCGCGGCGGCCCCGTGTCGTCCATCTCGGAGCTAGCTCCCCGGTCGGCACGACACGACACGGTGCGACCCGGGCAGCAGACGGGGGTGGGGGGGTGGGGGGCGGGGGAAGCCGGGGAGATGTCGCCGGGAGGCTGTCTCGGAGGAGACGCGCTCCCCAACGCGATTCCTGGGCGGGGGGGAAATCCCGCGGAGACGCCGGCGGGGCCCGGGGCGCCCGGCACGGGTTGCCCAGAGGGGCACGAGCAAGATCCCCGGCTGCCCGGACGGGGGGGAGGGAGGGAGGGAGGGAGGGAGGGAGGGAGGGAGGGAGGGAGGGAGGGACGGATGGAGGGACGGAGGGACGGAGGGACGGATGTAAGGACGGAGGGACGGACGGAGGGAGGGAGGGAGGGAGAGAGAGAGGGACGGAAGTCGGGGACTGGCAAACCGAAACCAGGCAAGCGCTCAGGGAACAACGCAGGAATTCGTCCAAAGACAACACATGGGTGCTGCGAGGGTGGGGAAAATGCACTTGCGGTCACGAGAACATGGATTTCATAACGGACTGACCACGATCCATCACGGGCCGGGCGGGGGTGGGGGGGGTGGGGGCGGGTGAGGCGGGGGTTGGGGGAATGCGGGCGGCTGGTGGGGAGGGGGCGAGGGTGGAGTCAATAGCCATCCACTAAAGAAACTGAGTTCCGGTACGTCGACACAAGGCAACACTCTGAGTGCGAGTGTGTGTGAGCGTGTGTGTGCGTGTGCGTGCGTGCGTGTGTGTGTGGAGTGCGGTGAGTACTGACAGCGAACCGTAGTCCCACCAGGACCACACCAAACCATACCAACCAAGAAGTCAAGCTGTAGAACTTCTCTGGCCTTTAAAACAAAGAGAAAAGCGTGCACGTATCGCATACGTACACACATTACGTACGCTTGTGGCATACGTATACGTGGACGTGGACGTATAAAGGCCTAGGACAAGCCCAAGCACATCCCGTCAGGGGAGCCTATCCAAAACAGACCAAGACCTCACACAATTCAGCCTCCAGAAAACAAGCGACCCAGTGAGAAAAGTGGGCAGGAGGCCAGAACAGAACATTTTCATTAGAGAAAAAAAAGAAGAAGAGAAAAAAAGAAAAAAAGAAAAAAGAAAGAAAGAAAGAACACAACTTTCTTAGTAAAAACCAAACAAACAAAACACAACAACAAAACAAACAGAAATAAAACAGAAAACCTCTTTTAGTGAAAGAATTCAACGGGGCAACGAAAAAAGCGCACACACGCATCTCTCTGGACGAAGATATTCGGACAGGCACAGGATCTGGAGTTGCGACAGCAAGTTCGTACAAGCAGAAAAAGTGCCTCCTTCCTCCCGATCCAACACGTATTTTTCAAGCTGAGAGAGACCACCACCACCGTGGCACGCCGGAGGGAGGACTCAGAGATGTCACCCGGCGGGTGAGAGAACGGCTCTCCGACAAAAGACAGCAGTATGGAAAACAGAAAGGAAGTCCCTCAAAACACTGCACAGAAAACTACCATGCGACCCAGCAACTCCACTAAGTGCCCACGGAGGGGGTAAAGACGACACGTACATGTCTATCTGTACCAACACCTGTAACGATGGAGAGATAGGTACGGACGCACTGTTAGCGCTCTCTGTGCCCGTACGTCTATATCTATGAGAGAAGGACCGGGTGGGGGGTGGGGGGTGGGGGGTGGGGGTGCGGAGAGAGAAGTGAGACAAAGAGTGGACAGTCACGTGAGTGCAGTAGGTAAGGAAGATTAAGACGACAAACAAACTCCCAACAGTGGTCCTGTAAGTCAACCATCAAGATTTCGATATCATGATGTCATCAAGCACCAACCCTTCTGAAGGGACACAGCGACACACAGGGCTCACTTGGCAGGGCAGTTCAGGACCCTAAAATGACCGTGAAAGGTGAAGCTCGAAAAAGCAATCTTGTTCATCCACGGGGGGAAAATACCGTTCTCCCACGACATTCAAAAATCCTATCAGGGGGCTTCCCTGGTGGCGCAGTGGTTGAGAGTCCGCCTGCCGATGCAGGGGACACGGGTTCGTGCCCTGGTCCGGGAAGATCCCACATGCCGCGGAGCGGCTGGGCCCGTGAGCCATGGCCGCTGGGCCTGCGCGTCCGGAGCCTGTGCTCCGCAATGGGAGAGGCCACAACAGTGAGAGGCCCGCGTACCACAAAAAAAAAAAAAAAAAAAAAAAAAAAAAATCCTATCAAAACATTTTAAAACTCTCTTACTCGCTCACCATTTAAAAGGTAGAGAAATAAAAAGAGAGCCAAAGTACGATCGATTTATTGAGTGGTGGACCGTCACAGAAAGCATGCCATGAAAGCCTCCGATTCATTTTGGAAGGTCCTAGGAACAGCAATCTTCAACATTGCTCTCCTGCCTGCCTTCTTGGCGTGGTATCTTTTCTACATCTGGATAAGCAGTCCTAGGTTTTGTGTGTTTGCTTGTTATTCCCCTAACTGAAGATCAGCCTCCAACACGATAACCCTTTGTGCCCTCTGGGTCCTGAACTCTCTTCTCTGGAAGTGCTTTTCTGAATGGGAACGGTTTCACCAACGTCATCGCCTGGAGACATCTTCAGCCTGTCCTCCCCCCACCCGCACCCCCGCCCGCCCCCCACCCTCTTCCTCCTCCTCCTCCTCCTCCTCCTCCTCCTCCTCCTCCTCCTCCTCCTCCTCCTCCTCCCCTTCCTCCTCCTCCTTTTTTTTCTTTGTTTTCTTCAGCTCTCCTTGCGCTGGTCTCTCACACGGTGGCAGCGTTGTCCTAGGCATGCCCAGGTGTCTCCTAACCCCATCCAAGTGATGACTCCCAGCGTCATCATTTTGGGTTTCTTAGCCGCACTTTCGTCGTTCCCGGGCAATTCTTTCTTTTTATTTTCCATGGACGGGGGAGACCAGACCGGGGCGGGGGGCAACACAACGACACACTGCGTGTGACCTGGGAAACAGACACATACACGCCAGGCAATCACCGACAGGCTCTGAAAGAGGATCGGTCCCCGGACACGGGGCACGCACGTTTGTTATCGGTGGAGTCACTGCAGACCGAACGGGAAGCAGCAGACTTTGAACTTGACGCAGCTACCGTTCATCCATCGCGGAAACTGACATTTGAAACACGTAGTTAGGCTCTTGGTGCGATTTCACCTAGTCATTGAAATGTGTGCACAGTGGAACCATGGAAAGTGAGACAACCCCCCCACCCCACTTTTACCAAAGGTCGCCAAATGAAGACTCTCGTTTGTTTACAAACCAAATTTCCTATCCTTAAATTTGGTGGGAGCTTTCCCTAAGGATTGCACGGGAAGGTGACTTCCTCAAGCGTTGGAGTAGTTTTCCTTAGAACTAGAGAATTAGAATTCTGCTGAATGATGAACACACACCTCGCTTAAGTTTCTGCTAGGAAATCCACGCACCATGTGGATCGAACGAAAAGCAAAATGATTTTTTAACAAGGTCTTCTCTCCACTTCAGACGAATTTTACAGGGCGGGGAGGGGGGAGGCTAGGCTTCTCTGTTTTTCATTTAAGGTCCTCTGAAACGTCAGTAAGTGTTCGTGATCCTACTCACGTGTACTCTTGTCCTCCATCCAATCGTCAGTCATCTGGCAGAAGGAGAGCCTGCCTCATCCACGGCAAACAACATTCCGACACTCAATGAGAAAATACATTTCTGGTGCTTTCGCCAAAAATTGCAAAGCCCCTTATTTAAGCTAATGGAATTTAAAAGAAATCCCTAGTACCTAGGAACAGAACAAAGTGAAAGAAACACAACGCACAGACTTGGGGGATAGAAAGAAAGAAAGAAAAAGAAAGAAAGAAAGAAAGAAAGAAAGAAAGAAAGAAAGAAAGAAAGAAAGAAAGAAAGAAAGAAAGAAAGAAAGAAAGAAAGAGGAGAGAGAGAGAGAGAGAGAGAGAGAGGAAGGAGAGGAGAGGAGAGGAGACAAGAGGAGAGGAGAGGAGAGGGAGGGAGGGAGGGACGAAGGAAGGAAGGAAGGAAGGAAGGAAGGAAGGAAGGAAGGAAGGAAGGAAGGAAGGAAGAAAGGAAGGAAGGAAGAAAGAAAAGATCTCTCAACCTAAAAGTTTTTGTGACAAACGGACAATCTATGATTTGGTAGGTTAAAAAATATTTTTGGAACGTAAAGTTCTTTGAGACACGAATGGAGAAGAAAACAAGAAAAGGACAATCAGAATTCGGAACCCTCAGAAACCTGAATCGGTCATGAACAGGAACTAGGAAGCCAGGGTGAACGGCGTCTGTGACACCAGTGATTCTGGACTGGCAAAGGGATGATTCCATTTCACCAGCATACATTTTCACACAGTGTCACTTTTTAAAAATGTTTTCTTTTCCCCAGAGTGATGCCAGAGGTGTGGACTCATACATCGAAACATCTTTAGTCTTTCTGTAATAAGGAGACAGAAGTAGGTCCACTGAGACTTGTCGAGCCATGAACGAACGTTTCCATAGGTTATCTTTGGAAAGGATCCAGACATTCCACGAATTCCCCATCATTCCACTTATGCCAACTCTGAAGTTTCTAAAGTGACCCAAAAGGTCTGGGCGAGACTGTTTTTAAGTAGACATACCACAAAACATAACGCTTCTTAAGGAGTTCCTGCACCTAGAGCTATCGACATCACTTGTTCGAGATCCCATGACGACGAGATGGCCCGTGAACACTTCCTGAGACTTCAGACGATGATGTCAGCCATCATCCCCAAGTTCTTTTTCTTGCCGACGAATCTGGTTCACTCCCGTGAACTTACTGGATTTGGGGTCGACGTAGATAGAAGGAAAGGATGACCTCGAACGCTGATCACGCTAAAGACATGCCTAGTTTCATAAAACCCATACCTTGACCTTGGCTATTCTCGGCTGAAGGGTTCAGCCTAGATCACCACCTGAACTTGCCTAAAACCTTTGGGTCCCTTCCCTTTCTAGTGGACTGAATTCCGGAGTGCTCCCTTCTAAGCCATTCAAGAGAGCTCTCTCACGAGTTCATTGTGGCACTCGGATCCCTACGCAGAAACAGGCCAGCTCTAGAAGGGAGCTACAGACATACAGTACCTGTTACCAGGCCCTTTCCAGATTCTGGCACAGCAGTACCAGAAAAATGAAGGTCGTTTCCACAAGGCTTCTAAGGCTAGCACGGCAAAACTTTTTTTTTTTTTTTTTTTTTTTTTTTTTTTTTTTTAATTAAAAGAGATAGCTTGTACACAAGGGAGAAGGCGGTGGGTGGGGTGGGGGTGAGAGGCAGCCCCACCCCCCCCACCCCCCGAGTTGCTTGGATCACGAAAGGGAGAGTTTGTCTCGGGATCACTGATCATTTCCAGAAATCCTCCAAATTCTTGGATCATCAGCAGCTGGTTCCACGGTGGCTACCTGTGGGGAATACCAAGTGCTTCCACGAGGGGAAAGAAGCGCATGAGAATGTTCGGCAAGAAAGCACAGGAACAGATAAGGGTTCAATGTACAGCTGAGCTTCTCGTCTTGGGACAACTAGGTATAGTCGTGGGTGGGTGTCCACAGAGGAAAAGTTCATCTTCTTTTACTCCCGCGAGCCTCGTGTGTGTGTGTGTGTGTGTGTGTGTGTGTGTGTGTGTGTGTGTGTCTGTGTCTGTGTCTGTGTCTGTGTGTCTGTGTGTGTGTCTGTGTGTGTCTGAGACTCAGGCCCCCAGGGCTGATCTGCTCATGCAATTCCATTTCCCCTCCCCCTCCCCCTCCCCCTCCCCCTCTTCCTCCTCCTCCTCCTCCTTCTATGTACTTCTTTCTGTCGAGGAGATGATTTCCAACTCAAATGCAGACCAAAAGATTTCTAGGTTCCCAAACTTCAGGGTTCCATGGATCAGGGTGTCCAAAATCTGCACAGCGCCTTCAATAACGGCCCTCTTTCTCAGCGCACACAAGTCAACCCCAGACCAAGGCACCCTAAGGGCAAAAACCCTCCAGGATTTCTCCCACCAGACCCCGAACATCAGCACACACACCCTCCCCCAGTTTCTATTTCGTATCGTGTGGGCTCAGGCAGACAACAAACACGTCCATCGTTCGATCATCTTCCTTTGGCGTGTTTCGTGAACGTTGCACCGGCCGAAGAAACCTAAGTGTGCAAAAGCTCATCCCCGTGTAAAAGGCTTTGGCTTCTCAGCGAAGGGGTCGAGCCAAGGGACCTAGGCCCCTCTGTCCACTTTTCACTGGGTTCACTGGCCTCACTGTTGTCCCAAGCGATGGCCGGTCAGATCTCTCACGGTCATTCTTCTTTTGGCCTTCTGGTTTTAGAGAGGGTTTTCAACTGGGGTAAAAAGGGCAGGCTTGTGTGGGGCCCTTTCATGGTGGGGAGGGGGTGGGGGGGGCCCCGTAGAGGTCCCTCCGATTCACCCAATCTCAGGCAGTGCCCTATTCAAAACGTTTGTTTCCGGGCTTCCCCGGTGGTGCAGTGGTTGAGAATCCGCCTGCCAATGCAGGGGCCACGGGTTCGTGCCCCGGTCCGGGAAGACCCCACATGTCGCGGAGCGGCTAGGCCCATGAGCCACGGCCACTGAGCCTGCGCATCCGGAGCCTGTGCTCCGCAACGGGAGAGGCCACGACAGTGAGAGGCCCGCGTACCACAAAAAAAAAAAAAAAAAAAAAAAGAAAAGAAAAGAAAAGAAAACAGAAAACGTTTGTTTCCGTCCCACCAAGAGCCCACCTTTGGAGAGATTCCCTGCCTTACACGTCCTCTCCGCTCCTCCTATTCATCCACCGTGATCCACCACCACCACCACCACCACCACCACCACCCCGCCGGCCGACCTGATCTGTTCACCCTGAAGCTGGCAAGCAGTAAGGGTGCTCGTGAAGCGAGGATCCGTTGGGATTGGCCAAGATGGCAAAGTGGCGGCGGGGGCGGCGGCGGCGGTGGGGCGGGGGGGGGGTATGTGGAGGGGACTCGGAAAGTACGAGGTTACAGCTAACAGCTGCTGCTGGCAGATAGGTCTTTGAAACAGGCTGGTGGCGCCCTGGACTTTGATACCGTCCGTTCTGACCATTCCTGTTCTCCGTGAGAAGGGTGTTGGGCCCAGGATCGGCCACCCCAAAACGGGCCTCCGTGGCACATTGACGATTTTGAGCGAAGGGGGACTCCAGAAGCAGCCACGTTTGTCCGAGGGACACTGGGATTCTCCTCTGTGTCTCCCTGAAAGCGAGACATCCATCTCTCGGCTGAAAGGTGCACTCCCTGCCTCCGGAGGTAGGAGGCCGCCGCCGCGATCGGCAAATTAGGGCATTCGGGCCCGAGAAACCTTCGGAGACAAACACTGCGGACCACCGCAAACCCGAGCTCTGTTTAGCTTCTTCCTTCGCTCGCTCGTTCGCTCACGGCACACCCCAAAACCTAAGTCTCTCGGTCCGGTTCCCTGTCTGTCTCACCCATGTACCGTTCGTTCCTCGGTCTGAGCAGGAGAGACGCCGCCCGCTTCAGCCACTTCTCAGCCCTCGAATGAAAGGAAAGGTCACCCCGCTCCCCCCACACACCTTCGTCTCTCCGCGCCTTGGGCCCATGTTACTTTATTTTTATTTTTATTTTTTTGCATTACACGGGCCTCTCACTCTTGTGGCCTCTCCCGTCGCGGAGCACAGGCTCCGGACACGCAGGCTCAGCGGCCACGGCTCACGGGCCTAGCTGCTCCACGGCACGTGGGATCCTCCCGGACCGGGGCACAAACCTGTGTCCCCTGCATCGGCAGGCGGACTCTCGACCACTTTGCCACCAGGGAAGCCCATCGGGCCCATTTTAGAATGAGTCCAGCCACAGGAACTCAAGAGGGGTAGAGGGGGAGATCTCCCCCTCCCCCAAACAGGAAGGCACCTGGAACCCCGTTCCCACCGGCCACCCGGCTCCACTTTGGGTGCGTGAATCCTAGTTTGCCTCCTCCGGATCTTTAAATGATCTTCCACGTGTTATAACAGACTCACAAGGAGAGAAGCTTACGCATGTATTTCTTCTGAGTTTCATGCGACACGGGGAGCCCTCCTAAGAAAACAAAGAAAGACCCAGAGAAGCGTCCGAACCTAACATCTCTTCTGTTGGATCTGAGCAAAGAGAGGCAATCTGAAAAAGCAACTATACTCTGGCGGGGGTGCGGAGTGTGTGTGTGTGTGTGGGGGGGGGGGTGTGTGTGTGTGAGTGGGGGTGGGTGAGGGGGGGGTGGGTGGGTGGGGGGCGCGGGCGATGCCAAAGGAGGATGAGAACTCTTAGAAATTCTTAGGCATAGAAAATTAAGACGGATCCGGGCCCGCGCCTCTCCTTTTCTCGTGCGTTGGGAAGATCATTTGGCTCTCGCCGGCTGGGATGTCATCTCCCCACGAACCATCAGGCGAGCTGTGGGGCGGAAAGAGGGAGAGCAGGGTTCAGAAGAACGTGGAGAAGATGGACGCTAGATGCCCAGAGTCCACGTCCCCCGCCCCCCCCCCCCCCCCCCCCGGGAGCAAGGATCTCTTCTTCGTGGGCACACGATCTTCCACCACGACCTCCGGACCGTGGTGCCAAGTCACGCCCACGCGAAGACAGGGCTCACCCAGGGATATGGGCTTGTGCCACAGAAAGGGAGACAGCAGGGAAGTCACCGAGCTTAAGGTATCTGACTCTCGTCGGGTCCTCGACAGGCGGAGGGACACATCTTTCCGACACGGTCGGGGCCGGCTTAGAGAACCGCTGCCGACGACCGCACCGCGAAGGAAGATGTCTCTGCGGTCTCGACAGAAGATCCAGTAGGTTTCCCAAGTGGCGGAGCTAGGAATCGATCGGCCAGGCAGGCGTGTCCAATCTTCAACTTTGGGAAGACACGCGGACTTTTACCCCCCCTTTTCGGCGGGGAGCCTGTAGAAGATCAGGCCGGGAGGAAGGACACAGTCTGTCAGTCGTTGCACGTGATGTTAACGTCCAGGCCAGGAGGAGCCATGCCAGGACTGACTCCACAAAAGGGAGAAGGTGACCAGTTGCCTTTTGAGGACCATGGCTCTCTACGCGGCACGGAAACCAAGGGAGCAGGGGCCAGGGTAGAGGCCGGCAGGGTCGTCAGAGGCCCAGCCAGGACAGAGACCGGTGAGGTGCGAGCCTGAACGAAGGCAGTAGAGGGGAGAGGGAGAGAGGGGATGGAGCAGGACCTATTTCGGTCCCGGAATCGGCAGAACCTGGTATCCCGGCGTGAGTCTTTAGAAACACCGTCCAACTCCACTCCACGGGCAAAATACAAGGTAGAGGGCGGAGCTCTCTGCACCCAGGATCCTCCCGAGACCCAGGCGAGAAGGGCCCTTCCCACGGATGGGCTCCACATCCCACCAGGGTCGGTCGGTCGGTCGGAAGGTCACCAAGACACAAAGAAGCACATTCTTTCTTTCGAGAAGCTCTGTCCCCAGGACCTGGCACTCAGCACACTGGTGATCTGCCAACCAGAACCCTTAAACACCTCCTCAGGTTCCAGGGGAAGGCTTTGCTCACCTCTTTTCGGCCCTACCTCTGTCCTCAAAACTAAAGGTAAAAGAACACACGAACACACACACACACACACACACACACACACACACACACACACACACCAAAGGTAATGGAGTCCGAATACCACGAAGGCTCTCAGGTTGTGCTAGGGCCGTTGCCCAACAGCACTGTGAAGTGTGTGTGTGTGGGGGGGCGGTGGGGGTGATGTGTGTGGGTGTGTGGGGGTGTGGGTGTGTGTGTGGGTGTGTGTGTGTGTGCGTGTGCGTGTGACTCATAGGTGGATATTTTCCATAGGTGTGCACTATGGCACTGCAGGATCTGTGGTCGGTTGCTGAGTCCCCGGAGGTGGAAGCGCAGATACAGGGCCCTGAGTGTGAAGTTATCCATGGACGCTCACAGCGCGTGGGGTCGGGGTCGGCAGCCGTAACCCTCCATGTTGGTGGTTCAACGGTCAACTCTACTTTATAGATCAGAGAGGATAACGTCACGCGTTCACTGTTAATAACTTTTCCAAATAGTCTTTATCTTTTCAAAAGGAAGACATCATTTAATCCATTTCACAAGATGATACTGGGAACCTACTGCCCCAGCACGTGAATTATCCCTACAGAACACAAGATCCCTGAGAAGGAAGAGCCCTGAGCACTGAGATACCATGAAGGTAGGCTTTTAGATGATATTCTCTGCTTCTGCAGCTCGAGGTAAAACATGGGATGACTGGCTCTACCTATCCCATTCCAGTCTGTCAAACGCGAGCCCCCATGGCACGTCTCACCAGTGGTCGGTCCACGATAACTCCATCCATAGGAATTCTTGGCAGTTTTATGTTCAGGATCATTTCTTTTCCTGCCATTGATTGAAAACTCCCTGGACCCTGTTAGCAGCTACAGATTCAATGAGTCCAGTACTTCATAGGTTTTGTCATGTATAGAAGGGGAATCACCATCAAGTTGCTGAAATGAGGACTAAGTGTCTTTCAGATATGGAGATGGAAATAAATGGTGCTCTGCAGGGTGTGCGATGACAGGCACCCAGGATTCCTTCACCCAGCCCTCCCTTTGCTCCCTCATAGGTTCCTGGGAAATCCAAACACACACACACGCGCACACACACACACACACACACACACACACACACACACACACGGGGGGGGGAGAGAGAGAGAGAGAGAGAGAGAGAGAGAGAGAGAGAGAGCTCTGGGTGTGCTATTTGCTCTCCATGATTTCACGTGCCTCTTGGGCATGGCTGACAGAGATAGATGGACATGAAGCAGCAGGACAGCAAGCTGGCATCTCGGCCGGCCTACAGAAGTTTCCCAAGTGAAATATCAACAGCAGGGCAGGGACGCCCACGTGACGTGGGAGAGAAGGGGGGTGGGGGGGGCGGCCCGCTGACCGACGTCGGTTCAGGTTTCCCGTCCCCCTCCGGCCGAGAACCTGCCTTCCGCTTCCTGCCCTCAAGTATGTGAGAGGAGCGTGTTTCTTTCCAATAAATACCGACACATCATTTCAGTCTGTTTGTGTGTTTGTTTTTGCTTGTTCTTTTTCTGGACGAGGCCAAAGAGCCCTTCCAGTGGAGGTGTGTGTACAAAGGAGGATCTGACAGAATGGGAGGGTGCGGGTCAGTCCATGTGCGAAGAAATCCAGAGAATCTGTCATAGCTGAGACTCGGGCCTTTTGCAGAAATAGGCCAAGAGAGTTCGGATTTGATGATTCACTGCCACATAGTCATCACAGCAGTTTCCTGGAAGGGATTGTGTTACAGGAGGCGGCGTGGCCCTCAGCCCTCAGGCCTCAACCCGGCAGGCAGGCAGGCAGGCAGGCAGGCAGGCAGGCAGGCAGGCAGCGGCTATTGTCTGTTGGTCCCGCCCCCACCCCCACCCCCACCCCCGTTCCTTCTCCAGAGCTCCTTCCTAAGTCCCCTTGGACTGACCTTTGCCAGGAGCGGGGGAGGGGAGGTCCGGACGATTCATTCCGCAGGGCCTCGTTCAATCGCTCGATTCAAATGCAGAAAGCTCTCCGGTCAGGTCGGAGCCTTTGACTTTGCCTCGAGCTTCTCTTTAATGAATGGCTTTTTCTCTTTTCTTTCCCCAATTTCGCCACCCTCAGGCTGCCCCCTCCAAACTGCAGGGAGGGAAGGAGGGAGAGAGGAGGTGACGGGAGGAGGACGTGTGAGAAACAGGCCTTTTCTCCAGGCAAAAGGTGTCCCCTCCTTTTCCTGACCCTGGAAACCCCACTACACCATTTGAGAATCATGGACATGTGTGGAAGCAGATGTCTTCACTTGAGATCTTCCTCCGCAGGAGGACAGAAAGGAGGGCCAGTGTGTCCCTCTTGTGCTGGCCGGTTCTTGTCACTTGAATTCAAAATAATCAATAGAGCATGGAGGCACATTTTGGGGCGGCCTACTCTGGGAGCTCAACAGTTCCCTCCTCTGAAAGTTCCTTGGAACATATTAAAGCTGAGCTGGTGACTCGTGTGTGTGTGTGTGTGTGTGTGTGTGTGTGTGTGTGTGTGTGTGTGTGAAGGAGATTTCTAGATGTCAGGGTCGAAGTAACTTTAGAAGTTTGAAATACCTCTGATGATGTCGTCGGGTGTTTGGTTCAAATTTCGGAGTGGCTCTCACAGAAACAGGCACGAGGATTCTTTCCATAGGAGCCGTTGTGGCCGTTTCTCTAAGGTTTTCATCAAGTTCTCTAGCTTCCGTCTGCAGGGCTTCAGGCAAAAGGCCGTTTTAGGCCTCAGTGATGCCAAGCCAAAAGGGTGGGAGAAAATGGCCAACATTCATGGAGAGAGTCGTAGCCAGAGATTGAAGGGAACTCACAAAACTTCGGGATGCAGTCCCGTTTTCAGGTTAAGAACAACACCCTAAGGGAAACGAGTAGCACCAGAATTTCATATCCAGAAGTGTGTATCCCTGTCTCATGGAAACATAATTTTGGCCTCCAGGTAACGTATGCAAATAGCTGTATCGCCAAGGAAATAAGAAGCCTCACTGAGAGTTTCTGAATTAAGGAAGGTAAGGAGAAAAAGATCAGTGATTCCATCCTGCTGACAGAGGTATAAGTTACCAAATGGATATCCATCTTTAAAAATAAAAAAAGAAACTTGGGTTTTCCTTGTTTGTTTCTGTTTCCCTTGTATGTGGAAAACAAAAGATTTAACCATCAGTCCTAATCCCACTCCCTCTCTTTTTTTTTTTTCCAGATTTTTTTTAAAAATATTTGAAATATAATTCATTTACAATGTCGTGTTAGTTTCAGGTATACGGCACAGTGATTCAGTTCTCTCTCTCTCTCCCTCCCTCCCTCTCTCATATATATATATATATATATATATATATATGTATGTATGTATATATATATATATATATATATATATATATATATATATAGAGAGAGAGAGAGAGAGAGAGAGAGAGAGAGGGAGAGAGAGACACGGAGACGGAGACAGAGAGACAGAGAGACAGAGATTTTTATAAATCTCTATCTATCTATCTATCTATCTATCTATCTATCTATCTATCTATATCTACACATATATATTTTAGCGGCTTCCCCGGTGGCGCAGTGGTTGAGAGTCCGCCTGCCGATGCAGGGGACACGGGTTCGTGCCCCGGTCCGGGAAAATCCCACATGCCGCGGAGCAGCTAGGCCCGTGAGCCTGTGCGTCCGGAGCCTGTGCTCCACAACGGGAGAGGCCACAACAGTGAGAGACCCGCATACCGCAATATAAATAAATGAATGAATGGATGAATAAATAAATAAATAAATAATTTTGAAAAGATTCTTTTTCAGATTCTTTTCTCTCATAGGTTATTACAAAGTATTGAGTAGAGTATCCTGTGCTCTATAGTAGGAGATGCTTGTTGATTCCCTATTTTATGTACAGTAATGTGTATATGTTCATCCCACCCAACCCCCTAAGTATCCCCCGCTTCCCCAGTCAGTCCCATTTTACACAAGTAGTCATACACATCCTCCTCCTCCTCCTCCTCCTCCTCCTCCTCCTCCTCCTCCTCCTCCTCCTCCTCAGGTCACTCAACCCCATGGAAGTCATTCTTGCTCTTCTTGGAGTCCAGTTTTTCCATCGGTTCTGCCGGCCCTGCCTGATGATTGAGCGTGACTGGACGAGTGCCGGTTCCAAAAAAGTTTTCAAGAGCTTCTGTGAAGAACTGTAGGATTTGCCCAGTGAAAGGGGTGCCTCGATCTGATCACCCGGAAGCCTGTGGAAGGCAGACCCCAGGCGGCAAGCACATTTCGTTTCTTTAACAGTCTCTGTGCCACGGTGAGGACATCAGGCTTGCGGTGAGGGAAGACCTCAACCCACACGGAAAACATAGCCACGGTCACAAGAATGTTTGGATGACCCCTACGAAGTGGCAGTGGAGGGCTTCCCCGGTGGCGCAGTGGTTGAGGATCCGCCCGCCGATGCAGGGGACACGGGTTCGTGCCCCGGTCCGGGAAGATCCCACACGCCGCGTGGCGGCCGGGCCCGTGAGCCATGGCCGCGGAGCCTGTGCTCCGCCACGGGAGAGGCCACAACAGTGAGAGGCCCGCATCCCACAAAAAATAAATAAATAAATAAATAAATAAATAAGTGGCAGTGGAATGAAGTCCAGTGGCTGGGGGTCCGAGGATCCAGAGAGAGGAGGTTTTCTTTCCAGAGAGAAAAAGTTCCCCCCCACCCCCACCCCCACCCCCCAGGGTTACAAGCACGAGAGGTCAGACGTCGCCGTTCCCGTTGCCGGTAGACCGTAGAAAATCTTCCTGCCCACGTCTATTGACAATCGGACTCCTCTTCAAGACACCGTGGGATGGGCGGGTGAAGGAATGCAAGGGGAGGGGCAGGGGGGAGGTTGGCCAGGGAGCAACCGGCTGGGCCGCCGTCTCGTCTCGTCTCGTCTCGTCTCGTCTCGTCTCATCTCGTCTCGTCTCGTCTCGTCTCGTCTCCCGTCTGCCATAGCCCCGACCGGATGCTGAAAGGACAGAATGGACTTGCTCCACCCACGTGTGCCCCGCCACCCCCACCATCTTTCAACGGGCTGTTGTTGCCGCCTCGGCGTGAAAGTCGGTTAGAACATCTCCGTGATACTGGGTACAGTCCCTTTCGTGTGAGCCTCCATTTTGACGACGACAGACAGCCCTTTATGCCAGGGCAGAGAAGACTTCCGGGAAGAAAGATCCCATCATTTCTGGAACCGTTAGAACACATCGGTGTACAGACACAAGCCAAAGAAGACTTCACGTCGTTCCTTCCTCTTTGGACAACGCTTCCCGTGTCATCGAACCTCCCCAAGAAACTTAGTCAGTTTCATCTCTCTCATTTCTCAGGAGAGAGAACACATTTTTTGAGCTACTTGGAGGGCCCTCTCCTCCTGGATCCTATCTCTAAGTCCAAAGGACTTCATCGGTCCTTCAATTTGGGGGCAAGTGTGTCCAAAATATCCAAAAGATTGTAAGGCACTTCATCAGATGATAGGTCACCGTGAAACAGTGCTTCCTTAGGCACGTCACCAGCATCCCAAGGAAAGACTTGCTAGGCAGAGAGAGAAGCTTCTTTTTCAGTTCTGAGCCAGACCTGGTTCTTTGACTATCGAGAGGACTAAGTCGATGTGAGTCCTCCGAGACCTGATAAAGGCAGCCTAGAAAATAAGTGATGACTTTTGACAAAGACATAAGCTTTTCTCTCTCTCTCTCTCTCTCTCTCTCTCTCTCTCTCTCTCTCTCTCTCTCTCTCTCTTCTTCCTTCTTTCCTTCCTTCCGTCCTTCCTTCCTTCCTTCCTTCCTTCCTTCCTTCCTTCCGTCCTTCCGTCCTTCCTTTCTTTTCCTTCCTTCCTTCCTTCCTTCCTTTCTTTCTTTCTTTCTTTCTTTCTTTCTTTCTTTCTTTCTTTCTTTCTTTCTTTCTTTCTTTCTTTCTTTCTTTCTTTCTTTCCCTCCTTAAAGATAAAGGAAAAGATCCTTTCCTAATCTAATCTAATCTCTCATGATGGACAGAGCAGACCGATAGAAGAAAAACCCAAACCCTAAACCCAAACCTGGTCCTTTGAACAGAGAGAGGCAACTAAATCTTAATTTGGCACTGGTTTCAATGTTGATGTGAAAAGTCATTTCTGTCTTTGTATCCATCCTCATCCAGTCCTGACCACAGATCTGATTCCTTTCGAAAGCCTCTTTTCTTCACACGCCTTTTCCAATCGTCTGTGCCCATTTTTAGCTTGTCCCTTGATTTCTTTCTTTCCCATTGAGAAATGACTACCTTTAGGACTAAAACCTCTCGCTCCTTCCCCCAAACCTCATCTCCATACTTCCTAATTTGCCTCCACCCGCGCGCCCCCCCACCCCCCCACCCCCCGGAAAAAAAAAAAAAAAAAAAAAAAAGTCCTCTTCCTCCCATGAGGATGGCGACATCAGGTTCAGGTCCTTAAAGAAGGACCACACACGTTCCTTCTTTACAATGCTTCGTCCTTGGACACTGTCTTTTTTCTTTTCTTTCTTTTTTTTTTTTTTTTTCCTTCAGTGAAAGTAAGGAAGCCAACCGCAGTGAGCAGCGTGAACATGGAATACTGTGTAGAAGTCAAGGCTCCTACCTAGTACAGTCTTTCCCTAAAGCACAAGATCTAGCTAGGCGTGGAACCGAACATGCTCAGTCTCTCCTCCGTAAAAGGTCCAAAGAAGGGAGACCCTCAGACTTGTGGAGCCATGAACGTTTCAGTATTTTATCTTATGTGGCGATGATGTAGACACTCGCTGAGATTTCACCCTGTCATGGCACTTAGCCAAGCTGTAAGCCCAGAGATGACCAGAGATGCTGGAAAATCTTGAAGTCGGCCTACAGAAAACAAGCACTGGGGGGAAAGTTCCCCTTAAACATTCTTATCTCGTCCACACCTATGTCCTCTGTTTGTCATGAGCAATCCTACTTAGATGATTCGTGAACATTTCAGGAGACACGAAAGCAGTTCAGTTCAGTTCGTCGTGATCCCTACACCTCCCGCCCGCCCCCCTCCCCTTTCACGTGAGAGATTTTCTTCCTGATTTCAGAGGGGAGAAGTAAAGGAGAGTCAGAGCGTCCCTCTCGCGGTGTGGTGTTGTCACTCTAATTCCAAAACATCCGTACGCCACGGAGGCACATTTGGGGGCGTCCTACTCAGGGCCCCAAGACTTTCAGAGTCAAACCTAAGGAGGATGTAAATGTACTTCACGCCACCGAACCCGAACCGGTGAGGTGAACCCGGTGGCTTCCTAGGAGATGACGTGTCATCGGCCCACCAGTTTAAAACACAGAACCAAACACCCTCTCCCCGACGACTCGGAGCAAGTGAGTCCGTGGGTGTGTCGGAGAGGGTCCTCTGCTCCAGCTGGGTCCATAAGCACTGCACACGAGAGTAGGTAGGTAGGTGTTCACGGTGCCCTTGGGAAGGAAAGGCGGGGAGAATTTTATTTCGAAAAGCTTATCTCCTCACAGCATTGACACTACGAACGATGATGCAACTTCATCGGGGGGTGGGCGGGGGCGGTGAAGGAAGGCCAGGGAGCCCGGCCACATAGAAGAGCCACGGAGAGCGTCTGTGACCGCAAGGATGTCCACGTACCGG
>NW_026711562.1:15000-37500 GCF_026419965.1 Kogia breviceps | reverse complement strand
CCAGGCCCCGCGTGCGACGGTCCCCCCGCGTACCGCGGAGGGACCCCGTCCGTCCAACCGAGCTCAAACCCCTCCGTCCTCGCCAGATCCGCCGTCGTCCGAGTCCGACCCCCGGGGCCCGCGCCCCGGGTGAACGCCCCCGAGCGAGGCGGCCCGCACCGTGCCCGCAACACCGCCACCGGCTGCCGACTCGCGGCGAGGGCAGGCGCGACGGGCTCCTCGCGGCTGCGGGACTAGGGAGTCGTCGGGACGCCCGGGCGTCCCCGCCCGCCCCCCTCGGCCTCGCCACCGAGAGGGGGGTGTGTCACCGCACGCGCACGCGCACGCACGCGCACGCGCGGCCCCGCGCCGGACGCCCGGCCTTGGCGGGACCCTCCCCCGACTCAGAGGGGGGGAGGCGCGGGCCGCGGTAGGCAAAGAGCGGCGCCCGGCCCCACCGCGGGGCCGGCGCAGAGAACCCTCCCGCCGCGAAGGCGAGGGGCTCCGCCCACGTGCTCTGGCAGTCGCCAACACCGTGGCCACTGCACGCGCGGGAGGGGCAGCGGCTGGGGGGTCCGGTACCCCAAGGCTCCCTCTCGGATCGCTAGAGAAGGTTTCCTCACCGAGGGGGCGTCGTCCCCCCAACCCATCGTCTCCCCTTCGGGCCCGCCCACGGAGGCGCTCCACGAGCCGCCAAAGTCCACGACTGGGCGGGGTTTGGGAGAGGGGTCTGCGGTATGGGTAAGCACGAGGCCCAGAGGAGCGTTCGCGGCCACAGCCGGGGGCACAACCTCCGCCGCCCCCAGGCCCGTCCATCGGGGGCCCCGAGAGGAGGGAGCACGCCCGAGAGGGGCGGAAAGACCCCCTTCTCTCACAGGCCCCGGCCCAACGCGCTCGCCACCCACGCCCGCGTGCGACCCCCTCCCCCCCGACCGCCACAAACACACACACACGTGGGGGGGGAGGGTGGGCACACGCGGACGCTCGCCTGGCCCGAGTCAGTCCCCCCGTGCCACAGCAACACCGTGGGAGGACGACCGCGACGAGGCGGCCCCTGTTTCCCCCAACCGAGGGAGGGAAAACAGAGGCACGCCTCCCTTACCGTCTCGACCCCCCCAAGAGAGCCACTCACGGGACGCACCACCGCGGCGGCGGGGACCCCGAGGAGCACGCTGGGAGAAGGGAACGACACCACCGCTCGGCCTCGGGCACCTGAGGGACGACCTGGAGCGCTCCAGGGGCACCACAGAGGATCGAACGAGGCACGCTCACGCGCCGGCAGGGGCGCGCGGCGCAGCGGCGGGACGGCACCCCCCCACCAACGCGGGGAGGACCGCCCACGGGGGCAACACGCCAAGGAGGCGAAGCGAGAGCGTCTGCTGCGTCCGAGGACCACGGCCCCGCCACCCACGCCGTGAGGCAGGGGGCGGGAGGCCGAAGGTCAGGGCCGGGGACCACCACCCCTGCCCTTCCCCACACCCCTCGACAGGCCGGGAGAGCGTGAGGAGAGAGGCGGGGAGGCCCGCGGACAGAACGAGAAGAGCGGTCCCGTTCGCCAAGAACGTCCGTCCCTCGTCTGGCGCGACCTTAAGGCCCGGCCCAGGAGAGCGCGACATCACCACATCGATCAGTCATGCCAGAGAGCCAGGGACCACCCGGCCCCGAAGGGGAGGGGCACACACAGCGAGGACCATCACCAGAGGAGCCTGCTTCGGCCTCACCGGCGGCACCCCAAACCCCCTCTTTCTTTTTTTTTTTTTTTTTTTCCTCTCAGGCAAAAGTGGCCGACGACCCCGCGAGTGAGGAGAACGCCTGACACGTGGCACGGAGCCTGCGGGGTGGGGTCGTCGTCTCAGCCACCACCGGGTGCCTGCGGCGGGGAGGGGAGTCACACGGGGTAGAAGACCCAACGCCCCGCCGCCCCGCCGCCCTCGGGTGAGCCAGAGACCGGAGGCGGCACCGCGGGTCGGGTCAGCCGGACGCACACACGAGAGCCGGCGCGCAGGCCCAGGCGGGCGGCTCAAGTGGCGAGGGTCGGCTCGGCCACCAGACGGCGATCCAAAGCCCAGAACCCTGCGCGCGTCCAGACTCCCAAAGTCCTCAGCGACAGACGCCAGAGAAGACCGTGTCAGCACCTATCTGGTGGCAAAAAAGGCCCATTTCGGGCGAAAAAAATCACGGCGCCCGGCAGCGGGGCCCACGCACGCGTCGCAGGGGGGGTCCCCGGGACCTCGGTCCGGCCGCCTGTCCCCAACACTTCCCCATCCACACCAGCCCCGGAGCTCTCGGGGCCATCTGGTCGACCCGAGGAGCTTGGGGGGAGTGGGGGGGGGGGGTGGGGGGGGGAGGGGGGGCGGGCCAAGCGGGGCGGGCAAACGTGGGAGAGGGCCGCGAGCCGGGTCGCCCTCCCCGGTTCACCCGCACGGGCAGGTACCGGTCCCTCCGAGTCTCCGGGCCAAGACTTGGTGAAAGGAAAAGAAATATCTCACTCGGCCGTCTCCGACGAGCGGGCCCCACGGGGGACCGCGCCCGGGCCCGGGCCGCCCTATCCGGGCCACCCAGGACGGCTCGGGCGGGCCGGTCCCCACCCCCACCCCGGCCGGGACTCGCGGCGGGTGGAGGAGAGGGGGCGGGGGAGGGAGGGTGAGAAAAAACTCAAAGTCCGCCGACCAGGACCCCCCGTGGGCACGCTGAAGGGCCGGGTGCGCCCTCCCCGGCCACCCGCGCGAGCAAGGCCCGGTCCGTCCACGTCCACGGACCCAGGGGCACTTGGAAACATTTTGCCCCGGGAGGCGCCTCCCAGGCGACCAGAGCCCACGAGGGAGGGACCGCACCCGGGCCCGGGCCCGGGCCCGGGCCGGTCTCTCCGGGTCACCCCTCGCGGCCCAGGCCGGTCCCCACCTCCCGAGTCCGACTCGGCCAAACATCGGTGAGAAAGAATCCGACCACCGGGAGGGGCCCCACGCGCGCCCGCCACCGAGCCCGTCGCGCCCGCCACCGGCCTAACCTAAACGCACGGGCCCGGGCCGGTCCCCCACCTTCCGGAGCGGGGCGCTGTGGGGACCGCGGAAGAGAGGAAGGGAGGGTGGGGGGGTCGGGGAATGAACGCTCCAAAGGGTGAGCCAGGAGAAAGCCCGACCGACCGCCCATCCGCAGGCGCTCCGGAGGGCGCGGAAGACCCTCTCCCTTCCCACCGCGGCGGCCCGGCCCAGGTCGTGTCGGGTGGCCGGGTCGGTCCCCGCGGCCGGAGGGGAGCGGACGGATGCTGGTCGACCGGGCCAGGCGGTCCCCCAGAGCGGCTCGAGAGCGCGGCGACGGTCACACCCTCATAGACCTGCACGCCCAATCTCAAGCGACAGCAGGAGGCGCCCACGCCTGGGCGCCACCGGGACAGTGGCCACCAGCGTCGCCTGGCTGCCGGAACTCTGCCTCGGGCCCGGCGGCCGACTCACAGCCCTCACGAAGGTCGCCGAAGCTCCAGAGACAAGGGACAATATAAAAGCGGCCGCCAGGTGGCTCCCGACAACCGGCTCCAACGTCCCCGGGCCGGATCCCTGTCGCCGGCCGGCCACCGAGGACGCGGCGGCAGCGCCGGGCCGCCCAAACGCCCGAGCTCAGCCCGGGACGAGGCGGCGGGCGTCTGGCGCGGCGGCCCCGTGTCGTCCATCTCGGAGCTAGCTCCCCGGTCGGCACGACACGACACGGTGCGACCCGGGCAGCAGACGGGGGTGGGGGGGTGGGGGGCGGGGGAAGCCGGGGAGATGTCGCCGGGAGGCTGTCTCGGAGGAGACGCGCTCCCCAACGCGATTCCTGGGCGGGGGGAAATCCCGCGGAGACGCCGGCGGGGCCCGGGGCGCCCGGCACGGGTTGCCCAGAGGGGCACGAGCAAGATCCCCGGCTGCCCGGACGGGGGGGGGGGGAGGGAGGGAGGGAGGGAGGGAGGGAGGGAGGGAGGGAGGGAGAGAGGGAAGGAGGGAGGGACGGATGGAGGGACGGAGGGACGGAGGGACGGATGTAAGGACGGAGGGACGGACGGAGGGAGGGAGGGAGGGAGAGAGAGAGGGACGGAAGTCGGGGACTGGCAAACCGAAACCAGGCAAGCGCTCAGGGAACAACGCAGGAATTCGTCCAAAGACAACACATCGGTGCTGCGAGGGTGGGGAAAATGCACTTGCGGTCACGAGAACATGGATTTCATAACGGACTGACCACGATCCATCACGGGCCGGGCGGGGGTGGGGGGGGTGGGGGCGGGTGAGGCGGGGGTTGGGGGAATGCGGGCGGCTGGGGGGGAGGGGGCGAGGGTGGAGTCAATAGCCATCCACTAAAGAAACTGAGTTCCGGTACGTCGACACAAGGCAACACTCTGAGTGCGAGTGTGTGTGAGCGTGTGTGTGCGTGTGCGTGCGTGCGTGTGTGTGTGGAGTGCGGTGAGTACTGACAGCGAACCGTAGTCCCACCAGGACCACACCAAACCATACCAACCAAGAAGTCAAGCTGTAGAACTTCTCTGGCCTTTAAAACAAAGAGAAAAGCGTGCACGTATCGCATACGTACACACATTACGTACGCTTGTGGCATACGTATACGTGGACGTGGACGTATAAAGGCCTAGGACAAGCCCAAGCACATCCCGTCAGGGGAGCCTATCCAAAACAGACCAAGACCTCACACAATTCAGCCTCCAGAAAACAAGCGACCCAGTGAGAAAAGTGGGCAGGAGGCCAGAACAGAACATTTTCATTAGAGAAAAAAAAGAAGAAGAGAAAAAAAGAAAAAAAGAAAAAAGAAAGAAAGAAAGAACACAACTTTCTTAGTAAAAACCAAACAAACAAAACACAACAACAAAACAAACAGAAATAAAACAGAAAACCTCTTTTAGTGAAAGAATCCAACGGGGCAACGAAAAAAGCGCACACACGCATCTCTCTGGACGAAGATATTCGGACAGGCACAGGATCTGGAGTTGCGACAGCAAGTTCGTACAAGCAGAAAAAGTGCCTCCTTCCTCCCGATCCAACACGTATTTTTCAAGCTGAGAGAGACCACCACCACCGTGGCACGCCGGAGGGAGGACTCAGAGATGTCACCCGGCGGGTGAGAGAACGGCTCTCCGACAAAAGACAGCAGTATGGAAAACAGAAAGGAAGTCCCTCAAAACACTGCACAGAAAACTACCATGCGACCCAGCAACTCCACTAAGTGCCCACGGAGGGGGTAAAGACGACATGTACATGTCTATCTGTACCAACACCTGTAACGATGTAGAGATAGGTACGGACGCACTGTTAGCGCTCTCTGTGCCCGTACGTCTATATCTATGAGAGAAGGACCGGGTGGGGGGTGGGGGGTGGGGGGTGGGGGTGCGGAGAGAGAAGTGAGACAAAGAGTGGACAGTCACGTGAGTGCAGTAGGTAAGGAAGATTAAGACGACAAACAAACTCCCAACAGTGGTCCTGTAAGTCAACCATCAAGATTTCGATATCATGATGTCATCAAGCACCAACCCTTCTGAAGGGACACAGCGACACACAGGGCTCACTTGGCAGGGCAGTTCAGGACCCTAAAATGACCGTGAAAGGTGAAGCTCGAAAAAGCAATCTTGTTCATCCACGGGGGGAAAATACCGTTCTCCCACGACATTCAAAAATCCTATCAGGGGGCTTCCCTGGTGGCGCAGTGGTTGAGAGTCCGCCTGCCGATGCAGGGGACACGGGTTCGTGCCCTGGTCCGGGAAGATCCCACATGCCGCGGAGCGGCTGGGCCCGTGAGCCATGGCCGCTGGGCCTGCGCGTCCGGAGCCTGTGCTCCGCAATGGGAGAGGCCACAACAGTGAGAGGCCCGCGTACCACAAAAAAAAAAAAAAAAAAAAAAAAAAAAAAAAAAATCCTATCAAAACATTTTAAAACTCTCTTACTCGCTCACCATTTAAAAGGTAGAGAAATAAAAAGAGAGCCAAAGTACGATTTATTGAGTGGTGGACCGTCAAAGAAAGCATGCCATGAAAGCCTCCGATTCATTTTGGAAGGTCCTAGGAACAGCAATCTTCAACATTGCTCTCCTGCCTGCCTTCTTGGCGTGGTATCTTTTCTACATCTGGATAAGCAGTCCTAGGTTTTGTGTGTTTGCTTGTTATTCCCCTAACTGAAGATCAGCCTCCAACACGATAACCCTTTGTGCCCTCTGGGTCCTGAACTCTCTTCTCTGGAAGTGCTTTTCTGAATGGGAACGGTTTCACCAACGTCATCGCCTGGAGACATCTTCAGCCTGTCCTCCCCCCACCCGCACCCCCGCCCGCCCCCCACCCTCTTCCTCCTCCTCCTCCTCCTCCTCCTCCTCCTCCTCCTCCTCCTCCTCCCCTTCCTCCTCCTCCTTTTTTTTCTTTGTTTTCTTCAGCTCTCCTTGCGCTGGTCTCTCACACGGTGGCAGCGTTGTCCTAGGCATGCCCAGGTGTCTCCTAACCCCATCCAAGTGATGACTCCCAGCGTCATCATTTTGGGTTTCTTAGCCGCACTTTCGTCGTTCCCGGGCAATTCTTTCTTTTTATTTTCCATGGACGGGGGAGACCAGACCGGGGCGGGGGGCAACACAACGACACACTGCGTGTGACCTGGGAAACAGACACATACACGCCAGGCAATCACCGACAGGCTCTGAAAGAGGATCGGTCCCCGGACACGGGGCACGCACGTTTGTTATCGGTGGAGTCACTGCAGACCGAACGGGAAGCAGCAGACTTTGAACTTGACGCAGCTACCGTTCATCCATCGCGGAAACTGACATTTGAAACACGTAGTTAGGCTCTTGGTGCGATTTCACCTAGTCATTGACATGTGTGCACAGTGGAACCATGGAAAGTGAGACAACCCCCCCACCCCACTTCTACCAAAGGTCGCCAAATGAAGACTCTCGTTTGTTTACAAACCAAATTTCCTATCCTTAAATTTGGTGGGAGCTTTCCCTAAGGATTGCACGGGAAGGTGACTTCCTCAAGCGTTGGAGTAGTTTTCCTTAGAACTAGAGAATTAGAATTCTGCTGAATGATGAACACACACCTCGCTTAAGTTTCTGCTAGGAAATCCACGCACCATGTGGATCGAACGAAAAGCAAAATGATTTTTTAACAAGGTCTTCTCTCCACTTCAGACGAATTTTACAGGGCGGGGAGGGGGGAGGCTAGGCTTCTCTGTTTTTCATTTAAGGTCCTCTGAAACGTCAGTAAGTGTTCGTGATCCTACTCACGTGTACTCTTGTCCTCCATCCAATCGTCAGTCATCTGGCAGAAGGAGAGCCTGCCTCATCCACGGCAAACAACATTCCGACACTCAATGAGAAAATACATTTCTGGTGCTTTCGCCAAAAAATGCAAAGCCCCTTATTTAAGCTAATGGAATTTAAAAGAAATCCCTAGTACCTAGGAACAGAACAAAGTGAAAGAAACACAACGCACAGACTTGGGGGATAGAAAGAAAGAAAGAAAAAGAAAGAAAGAAAGAAAGAAAGAAAGAAAGAAAGAAAGAAAGAAAGAAAGAAAGAAAGAAAGAAAGAAAGAAAGAAAGAAAGAAAGAAAGAAAGAAAGAAAGAAAGAAAGAAAGAAAGAAAGAAAGAGGAGAGAGAGAGAGAGAGAGAGAGAGAGAGGAAGGAGAGGAGAGGAGAGGAGACAAGAGGAGAGGAGAGGAGAGGGAGGGAGGGAGGGACGAAGGAAGGAAGGAAGGAAGGAAGGAAGGAAGGAAGGAAGGAAGGAAGGAAGGAAGGAAGGAAGGAAGGAAGGAAGAAAGAAAAGATCTCTCAACCTAAAAGTTTTTGTGACAAACGGACAATCTATGATTTGGTAGGTTAAAAAATATTTTTGGAACGTAAAGTTCTTTGAGACACGAATGGAGAAGAAAACAAGAAAAGGACAATCAGAATTCGGAACCCTCAGAAACCTGAATCGGTCATGAACAGGAACTAGGAAGCCAGGGTGAACGGCGTCTGTGACACCAGTGATTCTGGACTGGCAAAGGGATGATTCCATTTCACCAGCATACATTTTCACACAGTGTCACTTTTTAAAAATGTTTTCTTTTCCCCAGAGTGATGCCAGAGGTGTGGACTCATACATCGAAACATCTTTAGTCTTTCTGTAATAAGGAGACAGAAGTAGGTCCACTGAGACTTGTCGAGCCATGAACGAACGTTTCCATAGGTTATCTTTGGAAAGGATCCAGACATTCCACGAATTCCCCATCATTCCACTTATGCCAACTCTGAAGTTTCTAAAGTGACCCAAAAGGTCTGGGCGAGACTGTTTTTAAGTAGACATACCACAAAACATAACGCTTCTTAAGGAGTTCCTGCACCTAGAGCTATCGACATCACTTGTTCGAGATCCCATGACGACGAGATGGCCCGTGAACACTTCCTGAGACTTCAGACGATGATGTCAGCCATCATCCCCAAGTTCTTTTTCTTGCCGACGAATCTGGTTCACTCCCGTGAACTTACTGGATTTGGGGTCGACGTAGATAGAAGGAAAGGATGACCTCGAACGCTGATCACGCTAAAGACGTGCCTAGTTTCATAAAACCCATACCTTGACCTTGGCTATTCTCGGCTGAAGGGTTCAGCCTAGATCACCACGTGAACTTGCCTAAAACCTTTGGGTCCCTTCCCTTTCTAGTGGACTGAATTCCGGAGTGCTCCCTTCTAAGCCATTCAAGAGAGCTCTCTCACAAGTTCATTGTGGCACTCGGATCCCTACGCAGAAACAGGCCAGCTCTAGAAGGGAGCTACAGACATACAGTACCTGTTACCAGGCCCTTTCCAGATTCTGGCACAGCAGTACCAGAAAAATGAAGGTCGTTTCCACAAGGCTTCTAAGGCTAGCACGGCAAAACTTTTTTTTTTTTTTTTTTTTTTTTTTAAATTAAAAGAGATAGCTTGTACACAAGGGAGAAGGCGGTGGGTGGGGTGGGGGTGAGAGGCAGCCCCACCCCCCCACCCCCCGAGTTGCTTGGATCACGAAAGGGAGAGTTTGTCTCGGGATCACTGATCATTTCCAGAAATCCTCCAAATTCTTGGATCATCAGCAGCTGGTTCCACGGTGGCTACCTGTGGGGAATACCAAGTGCTTCCACGAGGGGAAAGAAGCGCATGAGAATGTTCGGCAAGAAAGCACAGGAACAGATAAGGGTTCAATGTACAGCTGAGCTTCTCGTCTTGGGACAACTAGGTATAGTCGTGGGTGGGTGTCCACAGAGGAAAAGTTCATCTTCTTTTACTCCCGCGAGCCTCGTGTGTGTGTGTGTGTGTGTGCGCGCGCGTGTGTGTGTGTGTGTGTGTGTGTCTGTGTCTGTGTCTGTGTCTGTGTCTGTGTGTCTGTGTGTGTGTCTGTGTGTGTCTGAGACTCAGGCCCCCAGGGCTGATCTGCTCATGCAATTCCATTTCCCCTCCCCCTCCCCCTCCCCCTCCCCCTCCCCCTCTTCCTCCTCCTCCTCCTCCTTCTATGTACTTCTTTCTGTCGAGGAGATGATTTCCAACTCAAATGCAGACCAAAAGATTTCTAGGTTCCCAAACTTCAGGGTTCCATGGATCAGGGTGTCCAAAATCTGCACAGCGCCTTCAATAACGGCCCTCTTTCTCAGCGCACACAAGTCAACCCCAGACCAAGGCACCCTAAGGGCAAAAACCCTCCAGGATTTCTCCCACCAGACCCCGAACATCAGCACACACACCCTCCCCCAGTTTCTATTTCGTATCGTGTGGGCTCAGGCAGACAACAAACACGTCCATCGTTCGATCATCTTCCTTTGGCGTGTTTCGTGAACGTTGCACCGGCCGAAGAAACCTAAGTGTGCAAAAGCTCATCCCCGTGTAAAAGGCTTTGGCTTCTCAGCGAAGGGGTCGAGCCAAGGGACCTAGGCCCCTCTGTCCACTTTTCACTGGGTTCACTGGCCTCACTGTTGTCCCAAGCGATGGCCGGTCAGATCTCTCACGGTCATTCTTCTTTTGGCCTTCTGGTTTTAGAGAGGGTTTTCAACTGGGGTAAAAAGGGCAGGCTTGTGTGGGGCCCTTTCATGGTGGGGAGGGGGTGGGGGGGGCCCCGTAGAGGTCCCTCCGATTCACCCAATCTCAGGCAGTGCCCTATTCAAAACGTTTGTTTCCGGGCTTCCCCGGTGGTGCAGTGGTTGAGAATCCGCCTGCCAATGCAGGGGCCACGGGTTCGTGCCCCGGTCCGGGAAGACCCCACATGTCGCGGAGCGGCTAGGCCCATGAGCCACGGCCACTGAGCCTGCGCATCCGGAGCCTGTGCTCCGCAACGGGAGAGGCCACGACAGTGAGAGGCCCGCGTACCACAAAAAAAAAAAAAAAAAAAAAAAAGAAAAGAAAAGAAAAGAAAACAGAAAACGTTTGTTTCCGTCCCACCAAGAGCCCACCTTTGGAGAGATTCCCTGCCTTACACGTCCTCTCCGCTCCTCCTATTCATCCACCGTGATCCACCACCACCACCACCACCACCACCACCACCCCGCCGGCCGACCTGATCTGTTCACCCTGAAGCTGGCAAGCAGTAAGGGTGCTCGTGAAGCGAGGATCCGTTGGGATTGGCCAAGATGGCAAAGTGGCGGCGGGGGCGGCGGCGGCGGTGGGGCGGGGGGGGGGTATGTGGAGGGGACTCGGAAAGTACGAGGTTACAGCTAACAGCTGCTGCTGGCAGATAGGTCTTTGAAACAGGCTGGTGGCGCCCTGGACTTTGATACCGTCCGTTCTGACCATTCCTGTTCTCCGTGAGAAGGGTGTTGGGCCCAGGATCGGCCACCCCAAAACGGGCCTCCGTGGCACATTGACGATTTTGAGCGAAGGGGGACTCCAGAAGCAGCCACGTTTGTCCGAGGGACACTGGGATTCTCCTCTGTGTCTCCCTGAAAGCGAGACATCCATCTCTCGGCTGAAAGGTGCACTCCCTGCCTCCGGAGGTAGGAGGCCGCCGCCGCGATCGGCAAATTAGGGCATTCGGGCCCGAGAAACCTTCGGAGACAAACACTGCGGACCACCGCAAACCCGAGCTCTGTTTAGCTTCTTCCTTCGCTCGCTCGTTCGCTCACGGCACACCCCAAAACCTAAGTCTCTCGGTCCGGTTCCCTGTCTGTCTCACCCATGTACCGTTCGTTCCTCGGTCTGAGCAGGAGAGACGCCGCCCGCTTCAGCCACTTCTCAGCCCTCGAATGAAAGGAAAGGTCACCCCGCTCCCCCCACACACCTTCGTCTCTCCGCGCCTTGGGCCCATGTTACTTTATTTTTATTTTTATTTTTTTGCATTACACGGGCCTCTCACTCTTGTGGCCTCTCCCGTCGCGGAGCACAGGCTCCGGACACGCAGGCTCAGCGGCCACGGCTCACGGGCCTAGCTGCTCCACGGCACGTGGGATCCTCCCGGACCGGGGCACAAACCTGTGTCCCCTGCATCGGCAGGCGGACTCTCGACCACTTTGCCACCAGGGAAGCCCATCGGGCCCATTTTAGAATGAGTCCAGCCACAGGAACTCAAGAGGGGTAGAGGGGGAGATCTCCCCCTCCCCCAAACAGGAAGGCACCTGGAACCCCGTTCCCACCGGCCACCCGGCTCCACTTTGGGTGCGTGAATCCTAGTTTGCCTCCTCCGGATCTTTAAATGATCTTCCACGTGTTATAACAGACTCACAAGGAGAGAAGCTTACGCATGTATTTCTTCTGAGTTTCATGCGACACGGGGAGCCCTCCTAAGAAAACAAAGAAAGACCCAGAGAAGCGTCCGAACCTAACATCTCTTCTGTTGGATCTGAGCAAAGAGAGGCAATCTGAAAAAGCAACTATACTCTGGCGGGGGTGCGGAGTGTGTGTGTGTGGGGGGGGGGGGGGTGTGTGTGTGTGAGTGGGGGTGGGTGAGGGGGGGGTGGGTGGGTGGGGGGCGCGGGCGATGCCAAAGGAGGATGAGAACTCTTAGAAATTCTTAGGCATAGAAAATTAAGACGGATCCGGGCCCGCGCCTCTCCTTTTCTCGTGCGTTGGGAAGATCATTTGGCTCTCGCCGGCTGGGATGTCATCTCCCCACGAACCATCAGGCGAGCTGTGGGGCGGAAAGAGGGAGAGCAGGGTTCAGAAGAACGTGGAGAAGATGGACGCTAGATGCCCAGAGTCCACGTCCCCCGCCCCCCCCCCCCCCCCCCCCGGGAGCAAGGATCTCTTCTTCGTGGGCACACGATCTTCCACCACGACCTCCGGACCGTGGTGCCAAGTCACGCCCACGCGAAGACAGGGCTCACCCAGGGATATGGGCTTGTGCCACAGAAAGGGAGACAGCAGGGAAGTCACCGAGCTTAAGGTATCTGACTCTCGTCGGGTCCTCGACAGGCGGAGGGACACATCTTTCCGACACGGTCGGGGCCGGCTTAGAGAACCGCTGCCGACGACCGCACCGCGAAGGAAGATGTCTCTGCGGTCTCGACAGAAGATCCAGTAGGTTTCCCAAGTGGCGGAGCTAGGAATCGATCGGCCAGGCAGGCGTGTCCAATCTTCAACTTTGGGAAGACACGCGGACTTTTACCCCCCCTTTTCGGCGGGGAGCCTGTAGAAGATCAGGCCGGGAGGAAGGACACAGTCTGTCAGTCGTTGCACGTGATGTTAACGTCCAGGCCAGGAGGAGCCATGCCAGGACTGACTCCACAAAAGGGAGAAGGTGACCAGTTGCCTTTTGAGGACCATGGCTCTCTACGCGGCACGGAAACCAAGGGAGCAGGGGCCAGGGTAGAGGCCGGCAGGGTCGTCAGAGGCCCAGCCAGGACAGAGACCGGTGAGGTGCGAGCCTGAACGAAGGCAGTAGAGGGGAGAGGGAGAGAGGGGATGGAGCAGGACCTATTTCGGTCCCGGAATCGGCAGAACCTGGTATCCCGGCGTGAGTCTTTAGAAACACCGTCCAACTCCACTCCACGGGCAAAATACAAGGTAGAGGGCGGAGCTCTCTGCACCCAGGATCCTCCCGAGACCCAGGCGAGAAGGGCCCTTCCCACGGATGGGCTCCACATCCCACCAGGGTCGGTCGGTCGGTCGGAAGGTCACCAAGACACAAAGAAGCACATTCTTTCTTTCGAGAAGCTCTGTCCCCAGGACCTGGCACTCAGCACACTGGTGATCTGCCAACCAGAACCCTTAAACACCTCCTCAGGTTCCAGGGGAAGGCTTTGCTCACCTCTTTTCGGCCCTACCTCTGTCCTCAAAACTAAAGGTAAAAGAACACACGAACACACACACACACACACACACACACACACACACACACACACACACCAAAGGTAATGGAGTCCGAATACCACGAAGGCTCTCAGGTTGTGCTAGGGCCGTTGCCCAACAGCACTGTGAAGTGTGTGTGTGTGGGGGGGCGGTGGGGGTGATGTGTGTGGGTGTGTGGGGGTGTGGGTGTGTGTGTGGGTGTGTGTGTGTGTGCGTGTGCGTGTGACTCATAGGTGGATATTTTCCATAGGTGTGCACTATGGCACTGCAGGATCTGTGGTCGGTTGCTGAGTCCCCGGAGGTGGAAGCGCAGATACAGGGCCCTGAGTGTGAAGTTATCCATGGACGCTCACAGCGCGTGGGGTCGGGGTCGGCAGCCGTAACCCTCCATGTTGGTGGTTCAACGGTCAACTCTACTTTATAGATCAGAGAGGATAACGTCACGCGTTCACTGTTAATAACTTTTCCAAATAGTCTTTATCTTTTCAAAAGGAAGACATCATTTAATCCATTTCACAAGATGATACTGGGAACCTACTGCCCCAGCACGTGAATTATCCCTACAGAACACAAGATCCCTGAGAAGGAAGAGCCCTGAGCACTGAGATACCATGAAGGTAGGCTTTTAGATGATATTCTCTGCTTCTGCAGCTCGAGGTAAAACATGGGATGACTGGCTCTACCTATCCCATTCCAGTCTGTCAAACGCGAGCCCCCATGGCACGTCTCACCAGTGGTCGGTCCACGATAACTCCATCCATAGGAATTCTTGGCAGTTTTATGTTCAGGATCATTTCTTTTCCTGCCATTGATTGAAAACTCCCTGGACCCTGTTAGCAGCTACAGATTCAATGAGTCCAGTACTTCATAGGTTTTGTCATGTATTTAGAAGGGGAATCACCATCAAGTTGCTGAAATGAGGACTAAGTGTCTTTCAGATATGGAGATGGAAATAAATGGTGCTCTGCAGGGTGTGCGATGACAGGCACCCAGGATTCCTTCACCCAGCCCTCCCTTTGCTCCCTCATAGGTTCCTGGGAAATCCAAACACACACACACGCGCACACACACACACACACACACACACACACACACACACACACACGGGGGGGGGGAGAGAGAGAGAGAGAGAGAGAGAGAGAGAGAGAGAGCTCTGGGTGTGCTATTTGCTCTCCATGATTTCACGTGCCTCTTGGGCATGGCTGACAGAGATAGATGGACATGAAGCAGCAGGACAGCAAGCTGGCATCTCGGCCGGCCTACAGAAGTTTCCCAAGTGAAATATCAACAGCAGGGCAGGGACGCCCACGTGACGTGGGAGAGAAGGGGGGTGGGGGGGGCGGCCCGCTGACCGACGTCGGTTCAGGTTTCCCGTCCCCCTCCGGCCGAGAACCTGCCTTCCGCTTCCTGCCCTCAAGTATGTGAGAGGAGCGTGTTTCTTTCCAATAAATACCGACACATCATTTCAGTCTGTTTGTGTGTTTGTTTTTGCTTGTTCTTTTTCTGGACGAGGCCAAAGAGCCCTTCCAGTGGAGGTGTGTGTACAAAGGAGGATCTGACAGAATGGGAGGGTGCGGGTCAGTCCATGTGCGAAGAAATCCAGAGAATCTGTCATAGCTGAGACTCGGGCCTTTTGCAGAAATAGGCCAAGAGAGTTCGGATTTGATGATTCACTGCCACATAGTCATCACAGCAGTTTCCTGGAAGGGATTGTGTTACAGGAGGCGGCGTGGCCCTCAGCCCTCAGGCCTCAACCCGGCAGGCAGGCAGGCAGGCAGGCAGGCAGGCAGGCAGGCAGGCAGCGGCTATTGTCTGTTGGTCCCGCCCCCACCCCCACCCCCACCCCCGTTCCTTCTCCAGAGCTCCTTCCTAAGTCCCCTTGGACTGACCTTTGCCAGGAGCGGGGGAGGGGAGGTCCGGACGATTCATTCCGCAGGGCCTCGTTCAATCGCTCGATTCAAATGCAGAAAGCTCTCCGGTCAGGTCGGAGCCTTTGACTTTGCCTCGAGCTTCTCTTTAATGAATGGCTTTTTCTCTTTTCTTTCCCCAATTTCGCCACCCTCAGGCTGCCCCCTCCAAACTGCAGGGAGGGAAGGAGGGAGAGAGGAGGTGACGGGAGGAGGACGTGTGAGAAACAGGCCTTTTCTCCAGGCAAAAGGTGTCCCCTCCTTTTCCTGACCCTGGAAACCCCACTACACCATTTGAGAATCATGGACATGTGTGGAAGCAGATGTCTTCACTTGAGATCTTCCTCCGCAGGAGGACAGAAAGGAGGGCCAGTGTGTCCCTCTTGTGCTGGCCGGTTCTTGTCACTTGAATTCAAAATAATCAATAGAGCATGGAGGCACATTTTGGGGCGGCCTACTCTGGGAGCTCAACAGTTCCCTCCTCTGAAAGTTCCTTGGAACATATTAAAGCTGAGCTGGTGACTCGTGTGTGTGTGTGTGTGTGTGTGTGTGTGTGTGTGTGTGTGTGTGTGAAGGAGATTTCTAGATGTCAGGGTCGAAGTAACTTTAGAAGTTTGAAATACCTCTGATGATGTCGTCGGGTGTTTGGTTCAAATTTCGGAGTGGCTCTCACAGAAACAGGCACGAGGATTCTTTCCATAGGAGCCGTTGTGGCCGTTTCTCTAAGGTTTTCATCAAGTTCTCTAGCTTCCGTCTGCAGGGCTTCAGGCAAAAGGCCGTTTTAGGCCTCAGTGATGCCAAGCCAAAAGGGTGGGAGAAAATGGCCAACATTCATGGAGAGAGTCGTAGCCAGAGATTGAAGGGAACTCACAAAACTTCGGGATGCAGTCCCGTTTTCAGGTTAAGAACAACACCCTAAGGGAAACGAGTAGCACCAGAATTTCATATCCAGAAGTGTGTATCCCTGTCTCATGGAAACATAATTTTGGCCTCCAGGTAACGTATGCAAATAGCTGTATCGCCAAGGAAATAAGAAGCCTCACTGAGAGTTTCTGAATTAAGGAAGGTAAGGAGAAAAAGATCAGTGATTCCATCCTGCTGACAGAGGTATAAGTTACCAAATGGATATCCATCTTTAAAAATAAAAAAAGAAACTTGGGTTTTCCTTGTTTGTTTCTGTTTCCCTTGTATGTGGAAAACAAAAGATTTAACCATCAGTCCTAATCCCACTCCCTCTCTTTTTTTTTTTTCCAGATTTTTTTTAAAAATATTTGAAATATAATTCATTTACAATGTCGTGTTAGTTTCAGGTATACGGCACAGTGATTCAGTTCTCTCTCTCTCTCCCTCCCTCCCTCTCTCATATATATATATATATATATATATATATATATGTATGTATGTATATATATATATATATATATATATATAGAGAGAGAGAGAGAGAGAGAGAGAGAGAGAGAGAGAGAGAGGGAGAGAGAGACACGGAGACGGAGACAGAGAGACAGAGAGACAGAGATTTTTATAAATCTCTATCTATCTATCTATCTATCTATCTATCTATCTATCTATCTATATCTACACATATATATTTTAGCGGCTTCCCCGGTGGCGCAGTGGTTGAGAGTCCGCCTGCCGATGCAGGGGACACGGGTTCGTGCCCCGGTCCGGGAAAATCCCACATGCCGCGGAGCAGCTAGGCCCGTGAGCCTGTGCGTCCGGAGCCTGTGCTCCACAACGGGAGAGGCCACAACAGTGAGAGACCCGCATACCGCAATATAAATAAATGAATGAATGGATGAATAAATAAATAAATAAATAATTTTGAAAAGATTCTTTTTCAGATTCTTTTCTCTCATAGGTTATTACAAAGTATTGAGTAGAGTATCCTGTGCTCTATAGTAGGAGATGCTTGTTGATTCCCTATTTTATGTACAGTAATGTGTATATGTTCATCCCACCCAACCCCCTAAGTATCCCCCGCTTCCCCAGTCAGTCCCATTTTACACAAGTAGTCATACACATCCTCCTCCTCCTCCTCCTCCTCCTCCTCCTCCTCCTCCTCCTCCTCCTCCTCCTCAGGTCACTCAACCCCATGGAAGTCATTCTTGCTCTTCTTGGAGTCCAGTTTTTCCATCGGTTCTGCCGGCCCTGCCTGATGATTGAGCGTGACTGGACGAGTGCCGGTTCCAAAAAAGTTTTCAAGAGCTTCTGTGAAGAACTGTAGGATTTGCCCAGTGAAAGGGGTGCCTCGATCTGATCACCCGGAAGCCTGTGGAAGGCAGACCCCAGGCGGCAAGCACATTTCGTTTCTTTAACAGTCTCTGTGCCACGGTGAGGACATCAGGCTTGCGGTGAGGGAAGACCTCAACCCACACGGAAAACATAGCCACGGTCACAAGAATGTTTGGATGACCCCTACGAAGTGGCAGTGGAGGGCTTCCCCGGTGGCGCAGTGGTTGAGGATCCGCCCGCCGATGCAGGGGACACGGGTTCGTGCCCCGGTCCGGGAAGATCCCACACGCCGCGTGGCGGCCGGGCCCGTGAGCCATGGCCGCGGAGCCTGTGCTCCGCCACGGGAGAGGCCACAACAGTGAGAGGCCCGCATCCCACAAAAAATAAATAAATAAATAAATAAATAAATAAGTGGCAGTGGAATGAAGTCCAGTGGCTGGGGGTCCGAGGATCCAGAGAGAGGAGGTTTTCTTTCCAGAGAGAAAAAGTTCCCCCCCACCCCCACCCCCACCCCCCAGGGTTACAAGCACGAGAGGTCAGACGTCGCCGTTCCCGTTGCCGGTAGACCGTAGAAAATCTTCCTGCCCACGTCTATTGACAATCGGACTCCTCTTCAAGACACCGTGGGATGGGCGGGTGAAGGAATGCAAGGGGAGGGGCAGGGGGGAGGTTGGCCAGGGAGCAACCGGCTGGGCCGCCGTCTCGTCTCGTCTCGTCTCGTCTCGTCTCGTCTCATCTCGTCTCGTCTCGTCTCGTCTCGTCTCCCGTCTGCCATAGCCCCGACCGGATGCTGAAAGGACAGAATGGACTTGCTCCACCCACGTGTGCCCCGCCACCCCCACCATCTTTCAACGGGCTGTTGTTGCCGCCTCGGCGTGAAAGTCGGTTAGAACATCTCCGTGATACTGGGTACAGTCCCTTTCGTGTGAGCCTCCATTTTGACGACGACAGACAGCCCTTTATGCCAGGGCAGAGAAGACTTCCGGGAAGAAAGATCCCATCATTTCTGGAACCGTTAGAACACATCGGTGTACAGACACAAGCCAAAGAAGACTTCACGTCGTTCCTTCCTCTTTGGACAACGCTTCCCGTGTCATCGAACCTCCCCAAGAAACTTAGTCAGTTTCATCTCTCTCATTTCTCAGGAGAGAGAACACATTTTTTGAGCTACTTGGAGGGCCCTCTCCTCCTGGATCCTATCTCTAAGTCCAAAGGACTTCATCGGTCCTTCAATTTGGGGGCAAGTGTGTCCAAAATATCCAAAAGATTGTAAGGCACTTCATCAGATGATAGGTCACCGTGAAACAGTGCTTCCTTAGGCACGTCACCAGCATCCCAAGGAAAGACTTGCTAGGCAGAGAGAGAAGCTTCTTTTTCAGTTCTGAGCCAGACCTGGTTCTTTGACTATCGAGAGGACTAAGTCGATGTGAGTCCTCCGAGACCTGATAAAGGCAGCCTAGAAAATAAGTGATGACTTTTGACAAAGACATAAGCTTTTCTCTCTCTCTCTCTCTCTCTCTCTCTCTCTCTCTCTCTCTCTCTCTCTCTTTCTTCCTTCTTTCCTTCCTTCCGTCCTTCCTTCCTTCCTTCCTTCCTTCCTTCCTTCCTTCCTTCCGTCCTTCCGTCCTTCCTTTCTTTTCCTTCCTTCCTTCCTTCCTTCCTTTCTTTCTTTCTTTCTTTCTTTCTTTCTTTCTTTCTTTCTTTCTTTCTTTCTTTCTTTCTTTCTTTCTTTCTTTCTTTCTTTCCCTCCTTAAAGATAAAGGAAAAGATCCTTTCCTAATCTAATCTAATCTCTCATGATGGACAGAGCAGACCGATAGAAGAAAAACCCAAACCCTAAACCCAAACCTGGTCCTTTGAACAGAGAGAGGCAACTAAATCTTAATTTGGCACTGGTTTCAATGTTGATGTGAAAAGTCATTTCTGTCTTTGTATCCATCCTCATCCAGTCCTGACCACAGATCTGATTCCTTTCGAAAGCCTCTTTTCTTCACACGCCTTTTCCAATCGTCTGTGCCCATTTTTAGCTTGTCCCTTGATTTCTTTCTTTCCCATTGAGAAATGACTACCTTTAGGACTAAAACCTCTCGCTCCTTCCCCCAAACCTCATCTCCATACTTCCTAATTTGCCTCCACCCGCGCGCCCCCCCACCCCCCCACCCCCCGGAAAAAAAAAAAAAAAAAAAAAAAAGTCCTCTTCCTCCCATGAGGATGGCGACATCAGGTTCAGGTCCTTAAAGAAGGACCACACACGTTCCTTCTTTACAATGCTTCGTCCTTGGACACTGTCTTTTTTCTTTTCTTTCTTTTTTTTTTTTTTTTTCCTTCAGTGAAAGTAAGGAAGCCAACCGCAGTGAGCAGCGTGAACATGGAATACTGTGTAGAAGTCAAGGCTCCTACCTAGTACAGTCTTTCCCTAAAGCACAAGATCTAGCTAGGCGTGGAACCGAACATGCTCAGTCTCTCCTCCGTAAAAGGTCCAAAGAAGGGAGACCCTCAGACTTGTGGAGCCATGAACGTTTCAGTATTTTATCTTATGTGGCGATGATGTAGACACTCGCTGAGATTTCACCCTGTCATGGCACTTAGCCAAGCTGTAAGCCCAGAGATGACCAGAGATGCTGGAAAATCTTGAAGTCGGCCTACAGAAAACAAGCACTGGGGGGAAAGTTCCCCTTAAACATTCTTATCTCGTCCACACCTATGTCCTCTGTTTGTCATGAGCAATCCTACTTAGATGATTCGTGAACATTTCAGGAGACACGAAAGCAGTTCAGTTCAGTTCGTCGTGATCCCTACACCTCCCGCCCGCCCCCCTCCCCTTTCACGTGAGAGATTTTCTTCCCGATTTCAGAGGGGAGAAGTAAAGGAGAGTCAGAGCGTCCCTCTCGCGGTGTGGTGTTGTCACTCTAATTCCAAAACATCCGTACGCCACGGAGGCACATTTGGGGGCGTCCTACTCAGGGCCCCAAGACTTTCAGAGTCAAACCTAAGGAGGATGTAAATGTACTTCACGCCACCGAACCCGAACCGGTGAGGTGAACCCGGTGGCTTCCTAGGAGATGACGTGTCATCGGCCCACCAGTTTAAAACACAGAACCAAACACCCTCTCCCCGACGACTCGGAGCAAGTGAGTCCGTGGGTGTGTCGGAGAGGGTCCTCTGCTCCAGCTGGGTCCATAAGCACTGCACACGAGAGTAGGTAGGTAGGTGTTCACGGTGCCCTTGGGAAGGAAAGGCGGGGAGAATTTTATTTCGAAAAGCTTATCTCCTCACAGCATTGACACTACGAACGATGATGCAACTTCATCGGGGGGTGGGCGGGGGCGGTGAAGGAAGGCCAGGGAGCCCGGCCACATAGAAGAGCCACGGAGAGCGTCTGTGACCGCAAGGATGTCCACGTACCGGTGACTCCTCTCAGTTGGGGCGGGGAAGGGGGGCGCGAGATTCCCGTGTGTACGTCCGCATCGATCAGTCGTGGGAGAGGGAGGAGAAACGATGTTCCCTCCACGATCCTTCTGAGTTGTCGCCTGAGAAGTTCCTGTCCCCAAGAGACAGCTCGAGAAGAGAGCAACCCACGGCCGGGGGACGCGTGCACTGTGCCCCCCCCCCCCACCACCACCACCACCACCACCACACACACACACGCACACACACACGCAGGAGAAGCCCAAGCCAGAATTCACTGACTCGAAACGAAACGGCGGGCTCTGAGCTTGAGCTTGAGCTTGAGCTTGAGCTTCTGGAGGAGGAAGATTTTGGTCCTCCTTTCAGGTCAGGAAGAAGAGGGAGGGAGAGGCGGGGAGGCAGAGCGGCAGAGCGTCCCGGTAGCCCACCCGTCGCGTCCGAAGCGCCTGAAATTCCAACTCACGTGTGTGCCAAAGCGGTCCATCTCGGGGTGCCCCATCCCGGTTCCCTCCCCGCACGGAGAGCAATGTTCCGTCCCGATTCACTGAAAAGCTCCCAAAGGGCCTTGGTGTGAGTCAGTGGACCTAGGCCCATCCTGCCTCCTCTTCAAATCATTTCTATCCATACAGAAGAAAAGACACCATCGCCACCCGCCACGGCCCGCCAGAGGCAACGCGGCTATCCCCTTCAGCAGCGCAGCTATCCCCGGGGAAGGGGGATTCCGTAGCATGCGAACATCAGTCCAACATCGCTTCCGGCTTCCTGACTTCTCGTGGAAAATGAGGATGCCACATGACCGACCGGGGATGGGGGGGGGGAGTGGGGATGGGTGAGGGAGAGGGAGAGAGAAAGAGAGGAAGGGAGAAAGGGAGGGGAGGAAGGCGGGCAGGGGGAGAGAGACGAGAGAGAGAGAGAGAGAGAGAGAGAGAGAGAGAGAGAGAGAGAGGGGGGGGGGGGAGGGAGGGAGGAGGGAGGAGGGAGGGAGGGAGGGAGGAGTGGGGGTGGGGGGGGAGGGAGGGAGGAGGGAGGAGGGAGGGAGGAGGGAGGAGGGAGGGGGAGGGAGAGGGAGGGAGGGAGGGAGGGAGGGAGGGAGGGAGAGAGAAAGAGAGAAAGAGAGGAGGGGGGCAGGAAAGAGAGAAAGAGTGGGAGGAAGAGCAGGGGTGGGGGGCTGGGAGAGCCAGAGAAGGAGAGAGAGAAAGACAGAGAGCGAGTGACAGAGACAGAGACAGATAGAGGCCGAGAGCCAGCGACTGGGAGCCAGGTAAAGGACACTGTGCTTGGGTATCTTCTGAGTGTTTGCACGTGTTTTCTGAGCTGTGGAGATCAAATCAGTGCCATGAGAAGAAGGGAGTCTGCCAGCCCCACCCAGCGCTGCGGAGGAAGAGACGAGGTGGTTGGCCCTTCCCCCCCACCCCCCACCGCCGTTCGGGAACCTCTCTTTCTACCTCTTTGCACACTCCATTCATTCTGAGAACATCGTTGGCATAGTCCTTTCCATCTGGAAAATGATACGCCCTTGCCAAGAGACCCAGGTTCTGGAACCTCCGATGGATCTTTCAAGTCCATCCAGTCAGATGAATGGTAGCATTCCTAAAAACCATGGATGAGGGCTAACGTGGCTAGGGGCTTCCCTGGCGGTCTAGTGGTTAAGTGTCCATCCTTCCACTGCACGGAATCGAATGAATGAACGAATGAACGATTTTAAAAGCCTCATTAAAAAAAA
>NW_026711562.1:0-2500 GCF_026419965.1 Kogia breviceps | reverse complement strand
CCCGCCGTCGCGGAGACGCGACGACGACGTCACAGAAGCCGTGGGCGGGAGGGGGCGCGGCCGCACGCCGCCGCGGGGGTGCCCGTTCCTAAGGGCCCGGACGCGAGTTGGCCACCGGGGCACGACACGGGGTCTCACCGCCAGAGGCCTCCAGCGCAGGGGCGGTCCCGCGGCACCCAGGACGCCGACTGGCCTTTCCTCGGCCCCCCCACGGGTCCCCCCTCGCGGGGCTCGCGACCTCCCCCCGCCAAACACCCACGAGCCGCGGCCTGCCCGCGACAACACTCTTCCCGCGCGCGCGCACCGGTCCGCCCCACCTCGCGGGCCCCCCACCACACACACACACACACACCCCTCCGCTGCCGCGCCCGACTTCTCCGCCTCGGGAACCGTGAGCTCTCCACCCGGGGACGCCGCCCGCCGGCCGAGGCGGCCGTGGCGGGGGGGGGCGACACCCTCACGTGGGCGAGGACGGCTCGGTCCCAGACGGTGGAAGGGGGACGCGGTGCGGCCGGGTGGGGTGGGGTGGGCCGGGGGAGGGGGCGGCGGCGGCGTCGACGGCGACGGGGAGGGGGCGGCACGCGCACACGGCGAGGGCCGCGGGGCAGGGGCGCGGGGCGCCCGCCCAGGGAGGGAAAGTGCCGAGGCACGACCGGGCCACCAGGAAAACAAGCGCGGGGTCCCACCGCCACACACACGAGGGCGGTCCCACGACGCCTGAGACGCCGGCCGGCCCCAGCCACCCCGGGGCCTCCCACGACCCGGCCCCGCCGCCAGGCCCCGCGTGCGACGGTCCCCCCGCGTACCGCGGAGGGACCCCGTCCGTCCAACCGAGCTCAAACCCCTCCGTCCTCGCCAGATCCGCCGTCGTCCGAGTCCGACCCCCGGGGCCCGCGCCCCGGGTGAACGCCCCCGAGCGAGGCGGCCCGCACCGTGCCCGCAACACCGCCACCGGCTGCCGACTCGCGGCGAGGGCAGGCGCGACGGGCTCCTCGCGGCTGCGGGACTAGGGAGTCGTCGGGACGCCCGGGCGTCCCCGCCCGCCCCCCTCGGCCTCGCCACCGAGAGGGGGGTGTGTCACCGCACGCGCACGCGCACGCACGCGCACGCGCGGCCCCGCGCCGGACGCCCGGCCTTGGCGGGACCCTCCCCCGACTCAGAGGGGGGGAGGCGCGGGCCGCGGTAGGCAAAGAGCGGCGCCCGGCCCCACCGCGGGGCCGGCGCAGAGAACCCTCCCGCCGCGAAGGCGAGGGGCTCCGCCCACGTGCTCTGGCAGTCGCCAACACCGTGGCCACTGCACGCGCGGGAGGGGCAGCGGCTGGGGGGTCCGGTACCCCAAGGCTCCCTCTCGGATCGCTAGAGAAGGTTTCCTCACCGAGGGGGCGTCGTCCCCCCAACCCATCGTCTCCCCTTCGGGCCCGCCCACGGAGGCGCTCCACGAGCCGCCAAAGTCCACGACTGGGCGGGGTTTGGGAGAGGGGTCTGCGGTATGGGTAAGCACGAGGCCCAGAGGAGCGTTCGCGGCCACAGCCGGGGGCACAACCTCCGCCGCCCCCAGGCCCGTCCATCGGGGGCCCCGAGAGGAGGGAGCACGCCCGAGAGGGGCGGAAAGACCCCCTTCTCTCACAGGCCCCGGCCCAACGCGCTCGCCACCCACGCCCGCGTGCGACCCCCTCCCCCCCGACCGCCACAAACACACACACACGTGGGGGGGGAGGGTGGGCACACGCGGACGCTCGCCTGGCCCGAGTCAGTCCCCCCGTGCCACAGCAACACCGTGGGAGGACGACCGCGACGAGGCGGCCCCTGTTTCCCCCAACCGAGGGAGGGAAAACAGAGGCACGCCTCCCTTACCGTCTCGACCCCCCCAAGAGAGCCACTCACGGGACGCACCACCGCGGCGGCGGGGACCCCGAGGAGCACGCTGGGAGAAGGGAACGACACCACCGCTCGGCCTCGGGCACCTGAGGGACGACCTGGAGCGCTCCAGGGGCACCACAGAGGATCGAACGAGGCACGCTCACGCGCCGGCAGGGGCGCGCGGCGCAGCGGCGGGACGGCACCCCCCCACCAACGCGGGGAGGACCGCCCACGGGGGCAACACGCCAAGGAGGCGAAGCGAGAGCGTCTGCTGCGTCCGAGGACCACGGCCCCGCCACCCACGCCGTGAGGCAGGGGGCGGGAGGCCGAAGGTCAGGGCCGGGGACCACCACCCCTGCCCTTCCCCACACCCCTCGACAGGCCGGGAGAGCGTGAGGAGAGAGGCGGGGAGGCCCGCGGACAGAACGAGAAGAGCGGTCCCGTTCGCCAAGAACGTCCGTCCCTCGTCTGGCGCGACCTTAAGGCCCGGCCCAGGAGAGCGCGACATCACCACATCGATCAGTCATGCCAGAGAGCCAGGGACCACCCGGCCCCGAAGGGGAGGGGCACACACAGCGAGGACCATCACCAGAGGAGCCTGCTTCGGCCTCACCGGCGGCACCCCAAACCCCCTCTTTCT
>NW_026711561.1:177500-185587 GCF_026419965.1 Kogia breviceps | reverse complement strand
CGCACCAAGAGCCTAACTACGTGTTTCAAATGTCAGTTTCCGCGATGGATGAACGGTAGCTGCGTCAAGTTCAAAGTCTGCTTCTTCCCGTTCGGTCTGCAGTGACTCCACCGATAACAAACGTGCGTGCCCCGTGTCCGGGGACCGATCCTCTTTCAGAGCCTGTCGGTGATTGCCTGGCGTGTATGTGTCTGTTTCCCAGGTCACACGCAGTGTGTCGTTGTGTTGCCCCCCGCCCCGGTCTGGTCTCCCCCGTCCATGGAAAATAAAAAGAAAGAATTGCCCGGGAACGACGAAAGTGCGGCTAAGAAACCCAAAATGATGACGCTGGGAGTCATCACTTGGATGGGGTTAGGAGACACCTGGGCATGCCTAGGACAACGCTGCCACCGTGTGAGAGACCAGCGCAAGGAGAGCTGAAGAAAACAAAGAAAAAAAAGGAGGAGGAGGAAGGGGAGGAGGAGGAGGAGGAGGAGGAGGAGGAGGAGGAGGAGGAGGAGGAGGAGGAAGAGGGTGGGGGGCGGGCGGGGGTGCGGGTGGGGGGAGGACAGGCTGAAGATGTCTCCAGGCGATGACGTTGGTGAAACCGTTCCCATTCAGAAAAGCACTTCCAGAGAAGAGAGTTCAGGACCCAGAGGGCACAAAGGGTTATCGTGTTGGAGGCTGATCTTCAGTTAGGGGAATAACAAGCAAACACACAAAACCTAGGACTGCTTATCCAGATGTAGAAAAGATACCACGCCAAGAAGGCAGGCAGGAGAGCAATGTTGAAGATTGCTGTTCCTAGGACCTTCCAAAATGAATCGGAGGCTTTCATGGCATGCTTTCTGTGACGGTCCACCACTCAATAAATCGTACTTTGGCTCTCTTTTTATTTCTCTACCTTTTAAATGGTGAGTGAGTAAGAGAGTTTTAAAATGTTTTGATAGGATTTTTTTTTTTTTTTTTTTTTTTTTTTTTTTTTTTTTTGTGGTACGCGGGCCTCTCACTGTTGTGGCCTCTCCCATTGCGGAGCACAGGCTCCGGACGCGCAGGCCCAGCGGCCATGGCTCACGGGCCCAGCCGCTCCGCGGCATGTGGGATCTTCCCGGACCAGGGCACGAACCCGTGTCCCCTGCATCGGCAGGCGGACTCTCAACCACTGCGCCACCAGGGAAGCCCCCTGATAGGATTTTTGAATGTCGTGGGAGAACGGTATTTTCCCCCCGTGGATGAACAAGATTGCTTTTTCGAGCTTCACCTTTCACGGTCATTTTAGGGTCCTGAACTGCCCTGCCAAGTGAGCCCTGTGTGTCGCTGTGTCCCTTCAGAAGGGTTGGTGCTTGATGACATCATGATATCGAAATCTTGATGGTTGACTTACAGGACCACTGTTGGGAGTTTGTTTGTCGTCTTAATCTTCCTTACCTACTGCACTCACGTGACTGTCCACTCTTTGTCTCACTTCTCTCTCCGCACCCCCACCCCCCACCCCCCACCCCCCACCCGGTCCTTCTCTCATAGATATAGACGTACGGGCACAGAGAGCGCTAACAGTGCGTCCGTACCTATCTCTCCATCGTTACAGGTGTTGGTACAGATAGACATGTACATGTCGTCTTTACCCCCTCCGTGGGCACTTAGTGGAGTTGCTGGGTCGCATGGTAGTTTTCTGTGCAGTGTTTTGAGGGACTTCCTTTCTGTTTTCCATACTGCTGTCTTTTGTCGGAGAGCCGTTCTCTCACCCGCCGGGTGACATCTCTGAGTCCTCCCTCCGGCGTGCCACGGTGGTGGTGGTCTCTCTCAGCTTGAAAAATACGTGTTGGATCGGGAGGAAGGAGGCACTTTTTCTGCTTGTACGAACTTGCTGTCGCAACTCCAGATCCTGTGCCTGTCCGAATATCTTCGTCCAGAGAGATGCGTGTGTGCGCTTTTTTCGTTGCCCCGTTGAATTCTTTCACTAAAAGAGGTTTTCTGTTTTATTTCTGTTTGTTTTGTTGTTGTGTTTTGTTTGTTTGGTTTTTACTAAGAAAGTTGTGTTCTTTCTTTCTTTCTTTTTTCTTTTTTTCTTTTTTTCTCTTCTTCTTTTTTTTCTCTAATGAAAATGTTCTGTTCTGGCCTCCTGCCCACTTTTCTCACTGGGTCGCTTGTTTTCTGGAGGCTGAATTGTGTGAGGTCTTGGTCTGTTTTGGATAGGCTCCCCTGACGGGATGTGCTTGGGCTTGTCCTAGGCCTTTATACGTCCACGTCCACGTATACGTATGCCACAAGCGTACGTAATGTGTGTACGTATGCGATACGTGCACGCTTTTCTCTTTGTTTTAAAGGCCAGAGAAGTTCTACAGCTTGACTTCTTGGTTGGTATGGTTTGGTGTGGTCCTGGTGGGACTACGGTTCGCTGTCAGTACTCACCGCACTCCACACACACACGCACGCACGCACACGCACACACACGCTCACACACACTCGCACTCAGAGTGTTGCCTTGTGTCGACGTACCGGAACTCAGTTTCTTTAGTGGATGGCTATTGACTCCACCCTCGCCCCCTCCCCACCAGCCGCCCGCATTCCCCCAACCCCCGCCTCACCCGCCCCCACCCCCCCCACCCCCGCCCGGCCCGTGATGGATCGTGGTCAGTCCGTTATGAAATCCATGTTCTCGTGACCGCAAGTGCATTTTCCCCACCCTCGCAGCACCCATGTGTTGTCTTTGGACGAATTCCTGCGTTGTTCCCTGAGCGCTTGCCTGGTTTCGGTTTGCCAGTCCCCGACTTCCGTCCCTCTCTCTCTCCCTCCCTCCCTCCCTCCGTCCGTCCCTCCGTCCTTACATCCGTCCCTCCGTCCCTCCGTCCCTCCATCCGTCCCTCCCTCCTTCCCTCCCTCCCTCCCTCCCTCCCTCCCTCCCTCCCTCCCTCCCCCCCGTCCGGGCAGCCGGGGATCTTGCTCGTGCCCCTCTGGGCAACCCGTGCCGGGCGCCCCGGGCCCCGCCGGCGTCTCCGCGGGATTTCCCCCCCGCCCAGGAATCGCGTTGGGGAGCGCGTCTCCTCCGAGACAGCCTCCCGGCGACATCTCCCCGGCTTCCCCCGCCCCCCACCCCCCCACCCCCGTCTGCTGCCCGGGTCGCACCGTGTCGTGTCGTGCCGACCGGGGAGCTAGCTCCGAGATGGACGACACGGGGCCGCCGCGCCAGACGCCCGCCGCCTCGTCCCGGGCTGAGCTCGGGCGTTTGGGCGGCCCGGCGCTGCCGCCGCGTCCTCGGTGGCCGGCCGGCGACAGGGATCCGGCCCGGGGACGTTGGAGCCGGTTGTCGGGAGCCACCTGGCGGCCGCTTTTATATTGTCCCTTGTCTCTGGAGCTTCGGCGACCTTCGTGAGGGCTGTGAGTCGGCCGCCGGGCCCGAGGCAGAGTTCCGGCAGCCAGGCGACGCTGGTGGCCACTGTCCCGGTGGCGCCCAGGCGTGGGCGCCTCCTGCTGTCGCTTGAGATTGGGCGTGCAGGTCTATGAGGGTGTGACCGTCGCCGCGCTCTCGAGCCGCTCTGGGGGACCGCCTGGCCCGGTCGACCAGCATCCGTCCGCTCCCCTCCGGCCGCGGGGACCGACCCGGCCACCCGACACGACCTGGGCCGGGCCGCCGCGGTGGGAAGGGAGAGGGTCTTCCGCGCCCTCCGGAGCGCCTGCGGATGGGCGGTCGGTCGGGCTTTCTCCTGGCTCACCCTTTGGAGCGTTCATTCCCCGACCCCCCCCACCCTCCCTTCCTCTCTTCCGCGGTCCCCACAGCGCCCCGCTCCGGAAGGTGGGGGACCGGCCCGGGCCCGTGCGTTTAGGTTAGGCCGGTGGCGGGCGCGACGGGCTCGGTGGCGGGCGCGCGTGGGGCCCCTCCCGGTGGTCGGATTCTTTCTCACCGATGTTTGGCCGAGTCGGACTCGGGAGGTGGGGACCGGCCTGGGCCGCGAGGGGTGACCCGGAGAGACCGGCCCGGGCCCGGGCCCGGGTGCGGTCCCTCCCTCGTGGGCTCTGGTCGCCTGGGAGGCGCCTCCCGGGGCAAAATGTTTCCAAGTGCCCCTGGGTCCGTGGACGTGGACGGACCGGGCCTTGCTCGCGCGGGTGGCCGGGGAGGGCGCACCCGGCCCTTCAGCGTGCCCACGGGGGGTCCTGGTCGGCGGACTTTGAGTTTTTTCTCACCCTCCCTCCCCCGCCCCCTCTCCTCCACCCGCCGCGAGTCCCGGCCGGGGTGGGGGTGGGGACCGGCCCGCCCGAGCCGTCCTGGGTGGCCCGGATAGGGCGGCCCGGGCCCGGGCGCGGTCCCCCGTGGGGCCCGCTCGTCGGAGACGGCCGAGTGAGATATTTCTTTTCCTTTCACCAAGTCTTGGCCCGGAGACTCGGAGGGACCGGTACCTGCCCGTGCGGGTGAACCGGGGAGGGCGACCCGGCTCGCGGCCCTCTCCCACGTTTGCCCGCCCCGCTTGGCCCGCCCCCCCCCTCCCCCCCACCCCCCCCCCCACTCCCCCCAAGCTCCTCGGGTCGACCAGATGGCCCCGAGAGCTCCGGGGCTGGTGTGGATGGGGAAGTGTTGGGGACAGGCGGCCGGACCGAGGTCCCGGGGACCCCCCCTGCGACGCGTGCGTGGGCCCCGCTGCCGGGCGCCGTGATTTTTTTCGCCCGAAATGGGCCTTTTTTGCCACCAGATAGGTGCTGACACGGTCTTCTCTGGCGTCTGTCGCTGAGGACTTTGGGAGTCTGGACGCGCGCAGGGTCCTGGGCTTTGGATCGCCGTCTGGTGGCCGAGCCGACCCTCGCCACTTGAGCCGCCCGCCTGGGCCTGCGCGCCGGCTCTCGTGTGTGCGTCCGGCTGACCCGACCCGCGGTGCCGCCTCCGGTCTCTGGCTCACCCGAGGGCGGCGGGGCGTTGGGTCTTCTACCCCGTGTGACTCCCCTCCCCGCCGCAGGCACCCGGTGGTGGCTGAGACGACGACCCCACCCCGCAGGCTCCGTGCCACGTGTCAGGCGTTCTCCTCACTCGCGGGGTCGTCGGCCACTTTTGCCTGAGAGGAGAAAAAAAAAAAAAAAAGAAAGAGGGGGTTTGGGGTGCCGCCGGTGAGGCCGAAGCAGGCTCCTCTGGTGATGGTCCTCGCTGTGCGTGCCCCTCCCCTTCGGGGCCTGGTGGTCCCTGGCTCTCTGGCATGACTGATCGATGTGGTGATGTCGCGCTCTCCTGGGCCGGGCCTTAAGGTCGCGCCAGACGAGGGACGGACGTTCTTGGCGAACGGGACCGCTCTTCTCGTTCTGTCCGCGGGCCTCCCCGCCTCTCTCCTCACGCTCTCCCGGCCTGTCGAGGGGTGTGGGGAAGGGCAGGGGTGGTGGTCCCCGGCCCTGACCTTCGGCCTCCCGCCCCCTGCCTCACGGCGTGGGTGGCGGGGCCGTGGTCCTCGGACGCAGCAGACGCTCTCGCTTCGCCTCCTCGGCGTGTTGCCCCCGTGGGCGGTCCTCCCCGCGTTGGTGGGGGGGTGCCGTCCCGCCGCTGCGCCGCGCGCCCCTGCCGGTGCGTGAGCGTGCCTCGTTCGATCCTCTGTGGTGCCCCTGGAGCGCTCCAGGTCGTCCCTCAGGTGCCCGAGGCCGAGCGGTGGTGTCGTTCCCTTCTCCCAGCGTGCTCCTCGGGGTCCCCGCCGCCGCGGTGGTGCGTCCCGTGAGTGGCTCTCTTGGGGGGGTCGAGACGGTAAGGGAGGCGTGCCTCTGTTTTCCCTCCCTCGGTTGGGGGAAACAGGGGCCGCCTCGTCGCGGTCGTCCTCCCACGGTGTTGCTGTGGCACGGGGGGACTGACTCGGGCCAGGCGAGCGTCCGCGTGTGCCCACCCTCCCCCCCCACGTGTGTGTGTGTTTGTGGCGGTCGGGGGGGAGGGGGTCGCACGCGGGCGTGGGTGGCGAGCGCGTTGGGCCGGGGCCTGTGAGAGAAGGGGGTCTTTCCGCCCCTCTCGGGCGTGCTCCCTCCTCTCGGGGCCCCCGATGGACGGGCCTGGGGGCGGCGGAGGTTGTGCCCCCGGCTGTGGCCGCGAATGCTCCTCTGGGCCTCGTGCTTACCCATACCGCAGACCCCTCTCCCAAACCCCGCCCAGTCGTGGACTTTGGCGGCTCGTGGAGCGCCTCCGTGGGCGGGCCCGAAGGGGAGACGATGGGTTGGGGGGACGACGCCCCCTCGGTGAGGAAACCTTCTCTAGCGATCCGAGAGGGAGCCTTGGGGTACCGGACCCCCCAGCCGCTGCCCCTCCCGCGCGTGCAGTGGCCACGGTGTTGGCGACTGCCAGAGCACGTGGGCGGAGCCCCTCGCCTTCGCGGCGGGAGGGTTCTCTGCGCCGGCCCCGCGGTGGGGCCGGGCGCCGCTCTTTGCCTACCGCGGCCCGCGCCTCCCCCCTCTGAGTCGGGGGAGGGTCCCGCCAAGGCCGGGCGTCCGGCGCGGGGCCGCGCGTGCGCGTGCGCGTGCGTGTGCGTGCGCGTGCGGTGACACACCCCCCTCTCGGTGGCGAGGCCGAGGGGGGCGGGCGGGGACGCCCGGGCGTCCCGACGACTCCCTAGTCCCGCAGCCGCGAGGAGCCCGTCGCGCCTGCCCTCGCCGCGAGTCGGCAGCCGGTGGCGGTGTTGCGGGCACGGTGCGGGCCGCCTCGCTCGGGGGCGTTCACCCGGGGCGCGGGCCCCGGGGGTCGGACTCGGACGACGGCGGATCTGGCGAGGACGGAGGGGTTTGAGCTCGGTTGGACGGACGGGGTCCCTCCGCGGTACGCGGGGGGACCGTCGCACGCGGGGCCTGGCGGCGGGGCCGGGTCGTGGGAGGCCCCGGGGTGGCTGGGGCCGGCCGGCGTCTCAGGCGTCGTGGGACCGCCCTCGTGTGTGTGGCGGTGGGACCCCGCGCTTGTTTTCCTGGTGGCCCGGTCGTGCCTCGGCACTTTCCCTCCCTGGGCGGGCGCCCCGCGCCCCTGCCCCGCGGCCCTCGCCGTGTGCGCGTGCCGCCCCCTCCCCGTCGCCGTCGACGCCGCCGCCGCCCCCTCCCCCGGCCCACCCCACCCCACCCGGCCGCACCGCGTCCCCCTTCCACCGTCTGGGACCGAGCCGTCCTCGCCCACGTGAGGGTGTCGCCCCCCCCCGCCACGGCCGCCTCGGCCGGCGGGCGGCGTCCCCGGGTGGAGAGCTCACGGTTCCCGAGGCGGAGAAGTCGGGCGCGGCAGCGGAGGGGTGTGTGTGTGTGTGATGGGGGGCCCGCGAGGTGGGGCGGACCGGTGCGCGCGCGCGGGAAGAGTGTTGTCGCGGGCAGGCCGCGGCTCGTGGGTGTTTGGCGGGGGGAGGTCGCGAGCCCCGCGAGGGGGGACCCGTGAGGGGGCCGAGGAAAGGCCAGTCGGCGTCCTGGGTGCCGCGGGACCGCCCCTGCGCTGGAGGCCTCTGGCGGTGAGACCCCGTGTCGTGCCCCGGTGGCCGACTCGCGTCCGGGCCCTTAGGAACGGGCACCCCCGCGGCGGCGTGCGGCCGCGCCCCCTCCCGCCCACGGCTTCTGTGACGTCGTCGTCGCGTCTCCGCGACGGCGGGCGAGCCAGCCGCGCCCCGTCGGCCCTCTCTCCCTTCCGTCGCTCTGCCTCGTCCGTCGCGTCTGCCGACCCCCGGGCCGCGTCCCGGTGTGTTTCGCCTCCCGGGCCTGCCGCGGCCCCGCTCCGTGGGCCGCCGCCGCCGCCGCCCGTCCGCCCGTCCGCCGACGTCGTGGCGTGTTGGGTGAGGTGGGGGACCGCCTTCCGTCCCCCCCCGCCGCGCCCCGCCCCGACGCGCTCGCCCCGAGCGCCGGGTCGTCGGGTCCCCCGGCCAGCCGTCGCGGGCCGGCCGCCGTGTCCGCACCGCACCGCCCCGCTCCCGGCGGGTGGGCGGGGAGGGGGGTTTGCCGTGCCTCGGCCCGAGCCCCGCCGCCCCCGCCCCCCGTCCGCGGGAGCGAGCGAGCGAGCGAGCGCGCGCCGGCCGGCCTCCGAGCGACTTCCCGGTGCCCGCGGCCCCGCTCCCGAGCCGCCGAGGTTGTGGGCCGCGCGCTGGGTGGGTGGGGGTGGGGGAGGTGCGGGGCGGCGCCGCGGCCGCCCCGCGGGG
>NW_026711561.1:142500-165000 GCF_026419965.1 Kogia breviceps | reverse complement strand
CCCTCTCCCTCCCCCTCCCTCCTCCCTCCTCCCTCCCTCCTCCCTCCTCCCTCCCTCCCCCCCCCACCCCCACTCCTCCCTCCCTCCCTCCCTCCTCCCTCCTCCCTCCCCCCCCCCTCTCTCTCTCTCTCTCTCTCTCTCTCTCTCTCTCTCTCTCTCTCGTCTCTCTCCCCCTGCCCGCCTTCCTCCCCTCCCTTTCTCCCTTCCTCTCTTTCTCTCTCCCTCTCCCTCACCCATCCCCACTCCCCCCCCCCCATCCCCGGTCGGTCATGTGGCATCCTCATTTTCCACGAGAAGTCAGGAAGCCGGAAGCGATGTTGGACTGATGTTCGCATGCTACGGAATCCCCCTTCCCCGGGGATAGCTGCGCTGCTGAAGGGGATAGCCGCGTTGCCTCTGGCGGGCCGTGGCGGGTGGCGATGGTGTCTTTTCTTCTGTATGGATAGAAATGATTTGAAGAGGAGGCAGGATGGGCCTAGGTCCACTGACTCACACCAAGGCCCTTTGGGAGCTTTTCAGTGAATCGGGACGGAACATTGCTCTCCGTGCGGGGAGGGAACCGGGATGGGGCACCCCGAGATGGACCGCTTTGGCACACACGTGAGTTGGAATTTCAGGCGCTTCGGACGCGACGGGTGGGCTACCGGGACGCTCTGCCGCTCTGCCTCCCCGCCTCTCCCTCCCTCTTCTTCCTGACCTGAAAGGAGGACCAAAATCTTCCTCCTCCAGAAGCTCAAGCTCAAGCTCAAGCTCAAGCTCAGAGCCCGCCGTTTCGTTTCGAGTCAGTGAATTCTGGCTTGGGCTTCTCCTGCGTGTGTGTGTGCGTGTGTGTGTGTGGTGGTGGTGGTGGTGGGGGGGGGGGGGGGCACAGTGCACGCGTCCCCCGGCCGTGGGTTGCTCTCTTCTCGAGCTGTCTCTTGGGGACAGGAACTTCTCAGGCGACAACTCAGAAGGATCGTGGAGGGAACATCGTTTTTCCTCCCTCTCCCACGACTGATCGATGCGGACGTACACACGGGAATCTCGCGCCCCCCTTCCCCGCCCCCCCAACTGAGAGGAGTCACCGGTACGTGGACATCCTTGCGGTCACAGACGCTCTCCGTGGCTCTTCTATGTGGCCGGGCTCCCTGGCCTTCCTTCACCGCCCCCGCCCACCCCCCGATGAAGTTGCATCATCGTTCGTAGTGTCAATGCTGTGAGGAGATAAGCTTTTCGAAATAAAATTCTCCCCGCCTTTCCTTCCCAAGGGCACCGTGAACACCTACCTACCTACTCTCGTGTGCAGTGCTTATGGACCCAGCTGGAGCAGAGGACCCTCTCCGACACACCCACGGACTCACTTGCTCCGAGTCGTCGGGGAGAGGGTGTTTGGTTCTGTGTTTTAAACTGGTGGGCCGATGACACGTCATCTCCTAGGAAGCCACCGGGTTCACCTCACCGGTTCGGGTTCGGTGGCGTGAAGTACATTTACATCCTCCTTAGGTTTGACTCTGAAAGTCTTGGGGCCCTGAGTAGGACGCCCCCAAATGTGCCTCCGTGGCGTACGGATGTTTTGGAATTAGAGTGACAACACCACACCGCGAGAGGGACGCTCTGACTCTCCTTTACTTCTCCCCTCTGAAATCGGGAAGAAAATCTCTCACGTGAAAGGGGAGGGGGGCGGGCGGGAGGTGTAGGGATCACGACGAACTGAACTGAACTGAACTGCTTTCATGTCTCCTGAAATGTTCACGAATCATCTAAGTAGGATTGCTCATGACAAACAGAGGACATAGGTGTGGACGAGATAAGAATGTTTAAGGGGAACTTTCCCCCCAGTGCTTGTTTTCTGTAGGCCGACTTCAAGATTTTCCAGCATCTCTGGTCATCTCTGGGCTTACAGCTTGGCTAAGTGCCATGACAGGGTGAAATCTCAGCGAGTGTCTACATCATCGCCACATAAGATAAAATACTGAAACGTTCATGGCTCCACAAGTCTGAGGGTCTCCCTTCTTTGGACCTTTTACGGAGGAGAGACTGAGCATGTTCGGTTCCACGCCTAGCTAGATCTTGTGCTTTAGGGAAAGACTGTACTAGGTAGGAGCCTTGACTTCTACACAGTATTCCATGTTCACGCTGCTCACTGCGGTTGGCTTCCTTACTTTCACTGAAGGAAAAAAAAAAAAAAAAAGAAAGAAAAGAAAAAAGACAGTGTCCAAGGACGAAGCATTGTAAAGAAGGAACGTGTGTGGTCCTTCTTTAAGGACCTGAACCTGATGTCGCCATCCTCATGGGAGGAAGAGGACTTTTTTTTTTTTTTTTTTTTTTTTCCGGGGGGTGGGGGGGTGGGGGGGCGCGCGGGTGGAGGCAAATTAGGAAGTATGGAGATGAGGTTTGGGGGAAGGAGCGAGAGGTTTTAGTCCTAAAGGTAGTCATTTCTCAATGGGAAAGAAAGAAATCAAGGGAAAAGCTAAAAATGGGCACAGACGATTGGAAAAGGCGTGTGAAGAAAAGAGGCTTTCGAAAGGAATCAGATCTGTGGTCAGGACTGGATGAGGATGGATACAAAGACAGAAATGACTTTTCACATCAACATTGAAACCAGTGCCAAATTAAGATTTAGTTGCCTCTCTCTGTTCAAAGGACCAGGTTTGGGTTTAGGGTTTGGGTTTTTCTTCTATCGGTCTGCTCTGTCCATCATGAGAGATTAGATTAGATTAGGAAAGGATCTTTTCCTTTATCTTTAAGGAGGGAAAGAAAGAAAGAAAGAAAGAAAGAAAGAAAGAAAGAAAGAAAGAAAGAAAGAAAGAAAGAAAGAAAGAAAGAAAGGAAGGAAGGAAGGAAAAGAAAGGAAGGACGGAAGGACGGAAGGAAGGAAGGAAGGAAGGAAGGAAGGACGGAAGGAAGGAAAGAAGGAAGAAAGAGAGAGAGAGAGAGAGAGAGAGAGAGAGAGAGAGAGAGAGAGAGAGAGAGAGAGAGAGAGAGAGAGAAAGCTTATGTCTTTGTCAAAAGTCATCACTTATTTTCTAGGCTGCCTTTATCAGGTCTCGGAGGACTCACATCGACTTCGTCCTCTCGATAGTCAAAGAACCAGGTCTGGCTCAGAACTGAAAAAGAAGCTTCTCTCTCTGCCTAGCAAGTCTTTCCTTGGGATGCTGGTGACATGCCTAAGGAAGCACTGTTTCACGGTGACCTATCATCTGATGAAGTGCCTTACGATCTTTTGGATATTTTGGACACACTTGCCCCCAAATTGAAGGACCGATGAAGTCCTTTGGACTTAGAGATAGGATCCAGGAGGAGAGGGCCCTCCAAGTAGCTCAAAAAATGTGTTCTCTCTCCTGAGAAATGAGAGAGATGAAACTGACTAAGTTTCTTGGGGAGGTTCGATGACACGGGAAGCGTTGTCCAAAGAGGAAGGAACGACGTGAAGTCTTCTTTGGCTTGTGTCTGTACACCGATGTGTTCTAACGGTTCCAGAAATGATGGGATCTTTCTTCCCGGAAGTCTTCTCTGCCCTGGCATAAAGGGCTGTCTGTCGTCGTCAAAATGGAGGCTCACACGAAAGGGACTGTACCCAGTATCACGGAGATGTTCTAACCGACTTTCACGCCGAGGCGGCAACAACAGCCCGTTGAAAGATGGTGGGGGTGGCGGGGCACACGTGGGTGGAGCAAGTCCATTCTGTCCTTTCAGCATCCGGTCGGGGCTATGGCAGACGGGAGACGAGACGAGACGAGACGAGATGAGACGAGACGAGACGAGACGAGACGAGACGGCGGCCCAGCCGGTTGCTCCCTGGCCAACCTCCCCCCTGCCCCTCCCCTTGCATTCCTTCACCCGCCCATCCCACGGTGTCTTGAAGAGGAGTCCGATTGTCAATAGACGTGGGCAGGAAGATTTTCTACGGTCTACCGGCAACGGGAACGGCGACGTCTGACCTCTCGTGCTTGTAACCCTGGGGGGTGGGGGTGGGGGTGGGGGGGAACGTTTTTCTCTCTGGAAAGAAAACCTCCTCTCTCTGGATCCTCGGACCCCCAGCCACTGGACTTCATTCCACTGCCACTTATTTATTTATTTATTTTTGTGGGATGCGGGCCTCTCACTGTTGTGGCCTCTCCCGTGGCGGAGCACAGGCTCCGCGGCCATGGCTCACGGGCCCGGCCGCCACGCGGCGTGTGGGATCTTCCCGGACCGGGGCACGAACCCGTGTCCCCTGCATCGGCGGGCGGATCCTCAACCACTGCGCCACCGGGGAAGCCCTCCACTGCCACTTCGTAGGGGTCATCCAAACATTCTTGTGACCGTGGCTATGTTTTCCGTGTGGGTTGAGGTCTTCCCTCACCGCAAGCCTGATGTCCTCACCGTGGCACAGAGACTGTTAAAGAAACGAAATGTGCTTGCCGCCTGGGGTCTGCCTTCCACAGGCTTCCGGGTGATCAGATCGAGGCACCCCTTTCACTGGGCAAATCCTACAATTCTTCACAGAAGCTCTTGAAAACTTTTTTGGAACCGGCACTCGTCCAGTCACGCTCAATCATCAGGCAGGGCCGGCAGAACCGATGGAAAAACTGGACTCCAAGAAGAGCAAGAATGACTTCCATGGGGTTGAGTGACCTGAGGAGGAGGAGGAGGAGGAGGAGGAGGAGGAGGAGGAGGAGGAGGAGGAGGAGGAGATGTGTATGACTACTTGTGTAAAATGGGACTGACTGGGGAAGCGGGGGATACTTAGGGGGTTGGGTGGGATGAACATATACACATTACTGTACATAAAATAGGGAATCAACAAGCATCTCCTACTATAGAGCACAGGATACTCTACTCAATACTTTGTAATAACCTATGAGAGAAAAGAATCTGAAAAAGAATCTTTTCAAAATTATTTATTTATTTATTTATTCATCCATTCATTCATTTATTTATATTGCGGTATGCGGGTCTCTCACTGTTGTGGCCTCTCCCGTTGTGGAGCACAGGCTCCGGACGCACAGGCTCACGGGCCTAGCTGCTCCGCGGCATGTGGGATTTTCCCGGACCGGGGCACGAACCCGTGTCCCCTGCATCGGCAGGCGGACTCTCAACCACTGCGCCACCGGGGAAGCCGCTAAAATATATATGTGTAGATATAGATAGATAGATAGATAGATAGATAGATAGATAGATAGAGATTTATAAAAATCTCTGTCTCTCTGTCTCTCTGTCTCCGTCTCCGTGTCTCTCTCTCCCTCTCTCTCTCTCTCTCTCTCTCTCTCTCTCTCTCATATATATATATATATATATATATATATATATATATATACATACATACATATATATATATATATACATATATGAGAGAGGGAGGGAGGGAGAGAGAGAGAGAACTGAATCACTGTGCCGTATACCTGAAACTAACACGACATTGTAAATGAATTATATTTCAAATATTTTTAAAAAAAATCTGGAAAAAAAAAAAAGAGAGGGAGTGGGATTAGGACTGATGGTTAAATCTTTTGTTTTCCACATACAAGGGAAACAGAAACAAACAAGGAAAACCCAAGTTTCTTTTTTTATTTTTAAAGATGGATATCCATTTGGTAACTTATACCTCTGTCAGCAGGATGGAATCACTGATCTTTTTCTCCTTACCTTCCTTAATTCAGAAACTCTCAGTGAGGCTTCTTATTTCCTTGGCGATACAGCTATTTGCATACGTTACCTGGAGGCCAAAATTATGTTTCCATGAGACAGGGATACACACTTCTGGATATGAAATTCTGGTGCTACTCGTTTCCCTTAGGGTGTTGTTCTTAACCTGAAAACGGGACTGCATCCCGAAGTTTTGTGAGTTCCCTTCAATCTCTGGCTACGACTCTCTCCATGAATGTTGGCCATTTTCTCCCACCCTTTTGGCTTGGCATCACTGAGGCCTAAAACGGCCTTTTGCCTGAAGCCCTGCAGACGGAAGCTAGAGAACTTGATGAAAACCTTAGAGAAACGGCCACAACGGCTCCTATGGAAAGAATCCTCGTGCCTGTTTCTGTGAGAGCCACTCCGAAATTTGAACCAAACACCCGACGACATCATCAGAGGTATTTCAAACTTCTAAAGTTACTTCGACCCTGACATCTAGAAATCTCCTTCACACACACACACACACACACACACACACACACACACACACACACACACACGAGTCACCAGCTCAGCTTTAATATGTTCCAAGGAACTTTCAGAGGAGGGAACTGTTGAGCTCCCAGAGTAGGCCGCCCCAAAATGTGCCTCCATGCTCTATTGATTATTTTGAATTCAAGTGACAAGAACCGGCCAGCACAAGAGGGACACACTGGCCCTCCTTTCTGTCCTCCTGCGGAGGAAGATCTCAAGTGAAGACATCTGCTTCCACACATGTCCATGATTCTCAAATGGTGTAGTGGGGTTTCCAGGGTCAGGAAAAGGAGGGGACACCTTTTGCCTGGAGAAAAGGCCTGTTTCTCACACGTCCTCCTCCCGTCACCTCCTCTCTCCCTCCTTCCCTCCCTGCAGTTTGGAGGGGGCAGCCTGAGGGTGGCGAAATTGGGGAAAGAAAAGAGAAAAAGCCATTCATTAAAGAGAAGCTCGAGGCAAAGTCAAAGGCTCCGACCTGACCGGAGAGCTTTCTGCATTTGAATCGAGCGATTGAACGAGGCCCTGCGGAATGAATCGTCCGGACCTCCCCTCCCCCGCTCCTGGCAAAGGTCAGTCCAAGGGGACTTAGGAAGGAGCTCTGGAGAAGGAACGGGGGTGGGGGTGGGGGTGGGGGCGGGACCAACAGACAATAGCCGCTGCCTGCCTGCCTGCCTGCCTGCCTGCCTGCCTGCCTGCCTGCCGGGTTGAGGCCTGAGGGCTGAGGGCCACGCCGCCTCCTGTAACACAATCCCTTCCAGGAAACTGCTGTGATGACTATGTGGCAGTGAATCATCAAATCCGAACTCTCTTGGCCTATTTCTGCAAAAGGCCCGAGTCTCAGCTATGACAGATTCTCTGGATTTCTTCGCACATGGACTGACCCGCACCCTCCCATTCTGTCAGATCCTCCTTTGTACACACACCTCCACTGGAAGGGCTCTTTGGCCTCGTCCAGAAAAAGAACAAGCAAAAACAAACACACAAACAGACTGAAATGATGTGTCGGTATTTATTGGAAAGAAACACGCTCCTCTCACATACTTGAGGGCAGGAAGCGGAAGGCAGGTTCTCGGCCGGAGGGGGACGGGAAACCTGAACCGACGTCGGTCAGCGGGCCGCCCCCCCCACCCCCCTTCTCTCCCACGTCACGTGGGCGTCCCTGCCCTGCTGTTGATATTTCACTTGGGAAACTTCTGTAGGCCGGCCGAGATGCCAGCTTGCTGTCCTGCTGCTTCATGTCCATCTATCTCTGTCAGCCATGCCCAAAAGGCACGTGAAATCATGGAGAGCAAATAGCACACCCAGAGCTCTCTCTCTCTCTCTCTCTCTCTCTCTCTCTCTCTCTCTCTCTCTCTCTCTCTCTCTCCCCCCCCCCGTGTGTGTGTGTGTGTGTGTGTGTGTGTGTGTGTGTGTGTGTGCGCGTGTGTGTGTGTTTGGATTTCCCAGGAACCTATGAGGGAGCAAAGGGAGGGCTGGGTGAAGGAATCCTGGGTGCCTGTCATCGCACACCCTGCAGAGCACCATTTATTTCCATCTCCATATCTGAAAGACACTTAGTCCTCATTTCAGCAACTTGATGGTGATTCCCCTTCTAAATACATGACAAAACCTATGAAGTACTGGACTCATTGAATCTGTAGCTGCTAACAGGGTCCAGGGAGTTTTCAATCAATGGCAGGAAAAGAAATGATCCTGAACATAAAACTGCCAAGAATTCCTATGGATGGAGTTATCGTGGACCGACCACTGGTGAGACGTGCCATGGGGGCTCGCGTTGGACAGACTGGAATGGGATAGGTAGAGCCAGTCATCCCATGTTTTACCTCGAGCTGCAGAAGCAGAGAATATCATCTAAAAGCCTACCTTCATGGTATCTCAGTGCTCAGGGCTCTTCCTTCTCAGGGATCTTGTGTTCTGTAGGGATAATTCACGTGCTGGGGCAGTAGGTTCCCAGTATCATCTTGTGAAATGGATTAAATGATGTCTTCCTTTTGAAAAGATAAAGACTATTTGGAAAAGTTATTAACAGTGAACGCGTGACGTTATCCTCTCTGATCTATAAAGTAGAGTTGACCGTTGAACCACCAACATGGAGGGTTACGGCTGCCGACCCCGACCCCACGCGCTGTGAGCGTCCATGGATAACTTCACACTCAGGGCCCTGTATCTGCGCTTCCACCTCCGGGGACTCAGCAACCGACCACAGATCCTGCAGTGCCATAGTGCACACCTATGGAAAATATCCACCTATGAGTCACACGCACACGCACACACACACACACCCACACACACACCCACACCCCCACACACCCACACACATCACCCCCACCGCCCCCCCACAGACACACACTTCACAGTGCTGTTGGGCAACGGCCCTAGCACAACCTGAGAGCCTTCGTGGTATTCGGACTCCATTACCTTTGGTGTGTGTGTGTGTGTGTGTGTGTGTGTGTGTGTGTGTGTGTGTGTTCGTGTGTTCTTTTACCTTTAGTTTTGAGGACAGAGGTAGGGCCGAAAAGAGGTGAGCAAAGCCTTCCCCTGGAACCTGAGGAGGTGTTTAAGGGTTCTGGTTGGCAGATCACCAGTGTGCTGAGTGCCAGGTCCTGGGGACAGAGCTTCTCGAAAGAAAGAATGTGCTTCTTTGTGTCTTGGTGACCTGCCGACCGACCGACCGACCGACCGACCCTGGTGGGATGTGGAGCCCATCCGTGGGAAGGGCCCTTCTCGCCTGGGTCTCGGGAGGATCCTGGGTGCAGAAAGCTCCGCCCTCTACCTTGTATTTTGCCCGTGGAGTGGAGTTGGACGGTGTTTCTAAAGACTCACGCCGGGATACCAGGTTCTGCCGATTCCGGGACCGAAATAGGTCCTGCTCCATCCCCTCTCTCCCTCTCCCCTCTACTGCCTTCGTTCAGGCTCGCACCTCACCGGTCTCTGTCCTGGCTGGGCCTCTGACGACCCTGCCGGCCTCTACCCTGGCCCCTGCTCCCTTGGTTTCCGTGCCGCGTAGAGAGCCATGGTCCTCAAAAGGCAACTGGTCACCTTCTCCCTTTTGTGGAGTCAGTCCTGGCATGGCTCCTCCTGGCCTGGACGTTAACATCACGTGCAACGACTGACAGACTGTGTCCTTCCTCCCGGCCTGATCTTCTACAGGCTCCCCGCCGAAAAGGGGGGGTAAAAGTCCGCGTGTCTTCCCAAAGTTGAAGATTGGACACGCCTGCCTGGCCGATCGATTCCTAGCTCCGCCACTTGGGAAACCTACTGGATCTTCTGTCGAGACCGCAGAGACATCTTCCTTCGCGGTGCGGTCGTCGGCAGCGGTTCTCTAAGCCGGCCCCGACCGTGTCGGAAAGATGTGTCCCTCCGCCTGTCGAGGACCCGACGAGAGTCAGATACCTTAAGCTCGGTGACTTCCCTGCTGTCTCCCTTTCTGTGGCACAAGCCCATATCCCTGGGTGAGCCCTGTCTTCGCGTGGGCGTGACTTGGCACCACGGTCCGGAGGTCGTGGTGGAAGATCGTGTGCCCACGAAGAAGAGATCCTTGCTCCCGGGGGGGGGGGGGGGGGGGCGGGGTACGTGGACTCTGGGCATCTAGCGTCCATCTTCTCCACGTTCTTCTGAACCCTGCTCTCCCTCTTTCCGCCCCACAGCTCGCCTGATGGTTCGTGGGGAGATGACATCCCAGCCGGCGAGAGCCAAATGATCTTCCCAGAGAAAAGGAGAGGCGCGGGCCCGGATCCGTCTTAATTTTCTATGCCTAAGAATTTCTAAGAGTTCTCATCCTCCTTTGGCATCGCCCGCGCCCCCCACCCACCCACCCCCCCCTCACCCACCCCCACTCACACCCCCCCCCCCCCACACACACACACACACACTCCGCACCCCCGCCAGAGTATAGTTGCTTTTTCAGATTGCCTCTCTTTGCTCAGATCCAACAGAAGAGATGTTAGGTTCGGACGCTTCTCTGGGTCTTTCTTTGTTTTCTTAGGAGGGCTCCCCGTGTCGCATGAAACTCAGAAGAAATACATGCGTAAGCTTCTCTCCTTGTGAGTCTGTTATAACACGTGGAAGATCATTTAAAGATCCGGAGGAGGCAAACTAGGATTCACGCACCCAAAGTGGAGCCGGGTGGCCGGTGGGAACGGGGTTCCAGGTGCCTTCCTGTTTGGGGGAGGGGGAGATCTCCCCCTCTACCCCTCTTGAGTTCCTGTGGCTGGACTCATTCTAAAATGGGCCCGATGGGCTTCCCTGGTGGCAAAGTGGTCGAGAGTCCGCCTGCCGATGCAGGGGACACAGGTTTGTGCCCCGGTCCGGGAGGATCCCACGTGCCGTGGAGCAGCTAGGCCCGTGAGCCGTGGCCGCTGAGCCTGCGTGTCCGGAGCCTGTGCTCCGCGACGGGAGAGGCCACAAGAGTGAGAGGCCCGTGTAATGCAAAAAAATAAAAATAAAAATAAAGTAACATGGGCCCAAGGCGCGGAGAGACGAAGGTGTGTGGGGGGAGCGGGGTGACCTTTCCTTTCATTCGAGGGCTGAGAAGTGGCTGAAGCGGGCGGCGTCTCTCCTGCTCAGACCGAGGAACGAACGGTACATGGGTGAGACAGACAGGGAACCGGACCGAGAGACTTAGGTTTTGGGGTGTGCCGTGAGCGAACGAGCGAGCGAAGGAAGAAGCTAAACAGAGCTCGGGTTTGCGGTGGTCCGCAGTGTTTGTCTCCGAAGGTTTCTCGGGCCCGAATGCCCTAATTTGCCGATCGCGGCGGCGGCCTCCTACCTCCGGAGGCAGGGAGTGCACCTTTCAGCCGAGAGATGGATGTCTCGCTTTCAGGGAGACACAGAGGAGAATCCCAGTGTCCCTCGGACAAACGTGGCTGCTTCTGGAGTCCCCCTTCGCTCAAAATCGTCAATGTGCCACGGAGGCCCGTTTTGGGGTGGCCGATCCTGGGCCCAACACCCTTCTCACGGAGAACAGGAATGGTCAGAATGGACGGTATCAAAGTCCAGGGCGCCACCAGCCTGTTTCAAAGACCTATCTGCCAGCAGCAGCTGTTAGCTGTAACCTCGTACTTTCCGAGTCCCCTCCACATACCCCCCCCCCGCCCCACCGCCGCCGCCGCCCCCGCCGCCACTTTGCCATCTTGGCCAATCCCAACGGATCCTCGCTTCACGAGCACCCTTACTGCTTGCCAGCTTCAGGGTGAACAGATCAGGTCGGCCGGCGGGGTGGTGGTGGTGGTGGTGGTGGTGGTGGTGGTGGTGGATCACGGTGGATGAATAGGAGGAGCGGAGAGGACGTGTAAGGCAGGGAATCTCTCCAAAGGTGGGCTCTTGGTGGGACGGAAACAAACGTTTTCTGTTTTCTTTTCTTTTCTTTTCTTTTCTTTTTTTTTTTTTTTTTTTTTTTTTTGTGGTACGCGGGCCTCTCACTGTCGTGGCCTCTCCCGTTGCGGAGCACAGGCTCCGGATGCGCAGGCTCAGTGGCCGTGGCTCATGGGCCTAGCCGCTCCGCGACATGTGGGGTCTTCCCGGACCGGGGCACGAACCCGTGGCCCCTGCATTGGCAGGCGGATTCTCAACCACTGCACCACCGGGGAAGCCCGGAAACAAACGTTTTGAATAGGGCACTGCCTGAGATTGGGTGAATCGGAGGGACCTCTACGGGGCCCCCCCCACCCCCTCCCCACCATGAAAGGGCCCCACACAAGCCTGCCCTTTTTACCCCAGTTGAAAACCCTCTCTAAAACCAGAAGGCCAAAAGAAGAATGACCGTGAGAGATCTGACCGGCCATCGCTTGGGACAACAGTGAGGCCAGTGAACCCAGTGAAAAGTGGACAGAGGGGCCTAGGTCCCTTGGCTCGACCCCTTCGCTGAGAAGCCAAAGCCTTTTACACGGGGATGAGCTTTTGCACACTTAGGTTTCTTCGGCCGGTGCAACGTTCACGAAACACGCCAAAGGAAGATGATCGAACGATGGACGTGTTTGTTGTCTGCCTGAGCCCACACGATACGAAATAGAAACTGGGGGAGGGTGTGTGTGCTGATGTTCGGGGTCTGGTGGGAGAAATCCTGGAGGGTTTTTGCCCTTAGGGTGCCTTGGTCTGGGGTTGACTTGTGTGCACTGAGAAAGAGGGCCGTTATTGAAGGCGCTGTGCAGATTTTGGACACCCTGATCCATGGAACCCTGAAGTTTGGGAACCTAGAAATCTTTTGGTCTGCATTTGAGTTGGAAATCATCTCCTCGACAGAAAGAAGTACATAGAAGGAGGAGGAGGAGGAGGAAGAGGGGGAGGGGGAGGGGGAGGGGGAGGGGAAATGGAATTGCATGAGCAGATCAGCCCTGGGGGCCTGAGTCTCAGACACACACAGACACACACACAGACACACAGACACAGACACAGACACAGACACACACACACACACACACACACACACACACACACACACACACACACGAGGCTCGCGGGAGTAAAAGAAGATGAACTTTTCCTCTGTGGACACCCACCCACGACTATACCTAGTTGTCCCAAGACGAGAAGCTCAGCTGTACATTGAACCCTTATCTGTTTCCTGTGCTTTCTTGCCGAACATTCTCATGCGCTTCTTTCCCCTCGTGGAAGCACTTGGTATTCCCCACAGGTAGCCACCGTGGAACCAGCTGCTGATGATCCAAGAATTTGGAGGATTTCTGGAAATGATCAGTGATCCCGAGACAAACTCTCCCTTTCGTGATCCAAGCAACTCGGGGGGTGGGGGGGGTGGGGCTGCCTCTCACCCCCACCCCACCCACCGCCTTCTCCCTTGTGTACAAGCTATCTCTTTTAATTAAAAAAAAAAAAAAAAAAAAAAAAAAAAAAAAAAAAAAAAAAAAGTTTTGCCGTGCTAGCCTTAGAAGCCTTGTGGAAACGACCTTCATTTTTCTGGTACTGCTGTGCCAGAATCTGGAAAGGGCCTGGTAACAGGTACTGTATGTCTGTAGCTCCCTTCTAGAGCTGGCCTGTTTCTGCGTAGGGATCCGAGTGCCGCAATGAACTTGTGAGAGAGCTCTCTTGAATGGCTTAGAAGGGAGCACTCCGGAATTCAGTCCACTAGAAAGGGAAGGGACCCAAAGGTTTTAGGCAAGTTCAGGTGGTGATCTAGGCTGAACCCTTCAGCCGAGAATAGCCAAGGTCAAGGTATGGGTTTTATGAAACTAGGCATGTCTTTAGCGTGATCAGCGTTCGAGGTCATCCTTTCCTTCTATCTACGTCGACCCCAAATCCAGTAAGTTCACGGGAGTGAACCAGATTCGTCGGCAAGAAAAAGAACTTGGGGATGATGGCTGACATCATCGTCTGAAGTCTCAGGAAGTGTTCACGGGCCATCTCGTCGTCATGGGATCTCGAACAAGTGATGTCGATAGCTCTAGGTGCAGGAACTCCTTAAGAAGCGTTATGTTTTGTGGTATGTCTACTTAAAAACAGTCTCGCCCAGACCTTTTGGGTCACTTTAGAAACTTCAGAGTTGGCATAAGTGGAATGATGGGGAATTCGTGGAATGTCTGGATCCTTTCCAAAGATAACCTATGGAAACGTTCGTTCATGGCTCGACAAGTCTCAGTGGACCTACTTCTGTCTCCTTATTACAGAAAGACTAAAGATGTTTCGATGTATGAGTCCACACCTCTGGCATCACTCTGGGGAAAAGAAAACATTTTTAAAAAGTGACACTGTGTGAAAATGTATGCTGGTGAAATGGAATCATCCCTTTGCCAGTCCAGAATCACTGGTGTCACAGACGCCGTTCACCCTGGCTTCCTAGTTCCTGTTCATGACCGATTCAGGTTTCTGAGGGTTCCGAATTCTGATTGTCCTTTTCTTGTTTTCTTCTCCATTCGTGTCTCAAAGAACTTTACGTTCCAAAAATATTTTTTAACCTACCAAATCATAGATTGTCCGTTTGTCACAAAAACTTTTAGGTTGAGAGATCTTTTCTTTCTTCCTTCCTTCCTTTCTTCCTTCCTTCCTTCCTTCCTTCCTTCCTTCCTTCCTTCCTTCCTTCCTTCCTTCCTTCCTTCCTTCGTCCCTCCCTCCCTCCCTCCCTCTCCTCTCCTCTCCTCTTGTCTCCTCTCCTCTCCTCTCCTTCCTCTCTCTCTCTCTCTCTCTCTCTCTCTCTTCTTTCTTTCTTTCTTTCTTTCTTTCTTTCTTTCTTTCTTTCTTTCTTTCTTTCTTTCTTTCTTTCTTTCTTTCTTTCTTTCTTTCTTTCTTTCTTTCTTTTTCTTTCTTTCTTTCTATCCCCCAAGTCTGTGCGTTGTGTTTCTTTCACTTTGTTCTGTTCCTAGGTACTAGGGATTTCTTTTAAATTCCATTAGCTTAAATAAGGGGCTTTGCATTTTTTGGCGAAAGCACCAGAAATGTATTTTCTCATTGAGTGTCGGAATGTTGTTTGCCGTGGATGAGGCAGGCTCTCCTTCTGCCAGATGACTGACGATTGGATGGAGGACAAGAGTACACGTGAGTAGGATCACGAACACTTACTGACGTTTCAGAGGACCTTAAATGAAAAACAGAGAAGCCTAGCCTCCCCCCTCCCCGCCCTGTAAAATTCGTCTGAAGTGGAGAGAAGACCTTGTTAAAAAATCATTTTGCTTTTCGTTCGATCCACATGGTGCGTGGATTTCCTAGCAGAAACTTAAGCGAGGTGTGTGTTCATCATTCAGCAGAATTCTAATTCTCTAGTTCTAAGGAAAACTACTCCAACGCTTGAGGAAGTCACCTTCCCGTGCAATCCTTAGGGAAAGCTCCCACCAAATTTAAGGATAGGAAATTTGGTTTGTAAACAAACGAGAGTCTTCATTTGGCGACCTTTGGTAGAAGTGGGGTGGGGGGGTTGTCTCACTTTCCATGGTTCCACTGTGCACACATTTCAATGACTAGGTGAAATCGCACCAAGAGCCTAACTACGTGTTTCAAATGTCAGTTTCCGCGATGGATGAACGGTAGCTGCGTCAAGTTCAAAGTCTGCTTCTTCCCGTTCGGTCTGCAGTGACTCCACCGATAACAAACGTGCGTGCCCCGTGTCCGGGGACCGATCCTCTTTCAGAGCCTGTCGGTGATTGCCTGGCGTGTATGTGTCTGTTTCCCAGGTCACACGCAGTGTGTCGTTGTGTTGCCCCCCGCCCCGGTCTGGTCTCCCCCGTCCATGGAAAATAAAAAGAAAGAATTGCCCGGGAACGACGAAAGTGCGGCTAAGAAACCCAAAATGATGACGCTGGGAGTCATCACTTGGATGGGGTTAGGAGACACCTGGGCATGCCTAGGACAACGCTGCCACCGTGTGAGAGACCAGCGCAAGGAGAGCTGAAGAAAACAAAGAAAAAAAAGGAGGAGGAGGAAGGGGAGGAGGAGGAGGAGGAGGAGGAGGAGGAGGAGGAGGAGGAGGAGGAGGAGGAAGAGGGTGGGGGGCGGGCGGGGGTGCGGGTGGGGGGAGGACAGGCTGAAGATGTCTCCAGGCGATGACGTTGGTGAAACCGTTCCCATTCAGAAAAGCACTTCCAGAGAAGAGAGTTCAGGACCCAGAGGGCACAAAGGGTTATCGTGTTGGAGGCTGATCTTCAGTTAGGGGAATAACAAGCAAACACACAAAACCTAGGACTGCTTATCCAGATGTAGAAAAGATACCACGCCAAGAAGGCAGGCAGGAGAGCAATGTTGAAGATTGCTGTTCCTAGGACCTTCCAAAATGAATCGGAGGCTTTCATGGCATGCTTTCTGTGACGGTCCACCACTCAATAAATCGTACTTTGGCTCTCTTTTTATTTCTCTACCTTTTAAATGGTGAGTGAGTAAGAGAGTTTTAAAATGTTTTGATAGGATTTTTTTTTTTTTTTTTTTTTTTTTTTTTTTTTTTTTTGTGGTACGCGGGCCTCTCACTGTTGTGGCCTCTCCCATTGCGGAGCACAGGCTCCGGACGCGCAGGCCCAGCGGCCATGGCTCACGGGCCCAGCCGCTCCGCGGCATGTGGGATCTTCCCGGACCAGGGCACGAACCCGTGTCCCCTGCATCGGCAGGCGGACTCTCAACCACTGCGCCACCAGGGAAGCCCCCTGATAGGATTTTTGAATGTCGTGGGAGAACGGTATTTTCCCCCCGTGGATGAACAAGATTGCTTTTTCGAGCTTCACCTTTCACGGTCATTTTAGGGTCCTGAACTGCCCTGCCAAGTGAGCCCTGTGTGTCGCTGTGTCCCTTCAGAAGGGTTGGTGCTTGATGACATCATGATATCGAAATCTTGATGGTTGACTTACAGGACCACTGTTGGGAGTTTGTTTGTCGTCTTAATCTTCCTTACCTACTGCACTCACGTGACTGTCCACTCTTTGTCTCACTTCTCTCTCCGCACCCCCACCCCCCACCCCCCACCCCCCACCCGGTCCTTCTCTCATAGATATAGACGTACGGGCACAGAGAGCGCTAACAGTGCGTCCGTACCTATCTCTCCATCGTTACAGGTGTTGGTACAGATAGACATGTACATGTCGTCTTTACCCCCTCCGTGGGCACTTAGTGGAGTTGCTGGGTCGCATGGTAGTTTTCTGTGCAGTGTTTTGAGGGACTTCCTTTCTGTTTTCCATACTGCTGTCTTTTGTCGGAGAGCCGTTCTCTCACCCGCCGGGTGACATCTCTGAGTCCTCCCTCCGGCGTGCCACGGTGGTGGTGGTCTCTCTCAGCTTGAAAAATACGTGTTGGATCGGGAGGAAGGAGGCACTTTTTCTGCTTGTACGAACTTGCTGTCGCAACTCCAGATCCTGTGCCTGTCCGAATATCTTCGTCCAGAGAGATGCGTGTGTGCGCTTTTTTCGTTGCCCCGTTGAATTCTTTCACTAAAAGAGGTTTTCTGTTTTATTTCTGTTTGTTTTGTTGTTGTGTTTTGTTTGTTTGGTTTTTACTAAGAAAGTTGTGTTCTTTCTTTCTTTCTTTTTTCTTTTTTTCTTTTTTTCTCTTCTTCTTTTTTTTCTCTAATGAAAATGTTCTGTTCTGGCCTCCTGCCCACTTTTCTCACTGGGTCGCTTGTTTTCTGGAGGCTGAATTGTGTGAGGTCTTGGTCTGTTTTGGATAGGCTCCCCTGACGGGATGTGCTTGGGCTTGTCCTAGGCCTTTATACGTCCACGTCCACGTATACGTATGCCACAAGCGTACGTAATGTGTGTACGTATGCGATACGTGCACGCTTTTCTCTTTGTTTTAAAGGCCAGAGAAGTTCTACAGCTTGACTTCTTGGTTGGTATGGTTTGGTGTGGTCCTGGTGGGACTACGGTTCGCTGTCAGTACTCACCGCACTCCACACACACACGCACGCACGCACACGCACACACACGCTCACACACACTCGCACTCAGAGTGTTGCCTTGTGTCGACGTACCGGAACTCAGTTTCTTTAGTGGATGGCTATTGACTCCACCCTCGCCCCCTCCCCACCAGCCGCCCGCATTCCCCCAACCCCCGCCTCACCCGCCCCCACCCCCCCCACCCCCGCCCGGCCCGTGATGGATCGTGGTCAGTCCGTTATGAAATCCATGTTCTCGTGACCGCAAGTGCATTTTCCCCACCCTCGCAGCACCCATGTGTTGTCTTTGGACGAATTCCTGCGTTGTTCCCTGAGCGCTTGCCTGGTTTCGGTTTGCCAGTCCCCGACTTCCGTCCCTCTCTCTCTCCCTCCCTCCCTCCCTCCGTCCGTCCCTCCGTCCTTACATCCGTCCCTCCGTCCCTCCGTCCCTCCATCCGTCCCTCCCTCCTTCCCTCCCTCCCTCCCTCCCTCCCTCCCTCCCTCCCTCCCTCCCCCCCGTCCGGGCAGCCGGGGATCTTGCTCGTGCCCCTCTGGGCAACCCGTGCCGGGCGCCCCGGGCCCCGCCGGCGTCTCCGCGGGATTTCCCCCCCGCCCAGGAATCGCGTTGGGGAGCGCGTCTCCTCCGAGACAGCCTCCCGGCGACATCTCCCCGGCTTCCCCCGCCCCCCACCCCCCCACCCCCGTCTGCTGCCCGGGTCGCACCGTGTCGTGTCGTGCCGACCGGGGAGCTAGCTCCGAGATGGACGACACGGGGCCGCCGCGCCAGACGCCCGCCGCCTCGTCCCGGGCTGAGCTCGGGCGTTTGGGCGGCCCGGCGCTGCCGCCGCGTCCTCGGTGGCCGGCCGGCGACAGGGATCCGGCCCGGGGACGTTGGAGCCGGTTGTCGGGAGCCACCTGGCGGCCGCTTTTATATTGTCCCTTGTCTCTGGAGCTTCGGCGACCTTCGTGAGGGCTGTGAGTCGGCCGCCGGGCCCGAGGCAGAGTTCCGGCAGCCAGGCGACGCTGGTGGCCACTGTCCCGGTGGCGCCCAGGCGTGGGCGCCTCCTGCTGTCGCTTGAGATTGGGCGTGCAGGTCTATGAGGGTGTGACCGTCGCCGCGCTCTCGAGCCGCTCTGGGGGACCGCCTGGCCCGGTCGACCAGCATCCGTCCGCTCCCCTCCGGCCGCGGGGACCGACCCGGCCACCCGACACGACCTGGGCCGGGCCGCCGCGGTGGGAAGGGAGAGGGTCTTCCGCGCCCTCCGGAGCGCCTGCGGATGGGCGGTCGGTCGGGCTTTCTCCTGGCTCACCCTTTGGAGCGTTCATTCCCCGACCCCCCCCACCCTCCCTTCCTCTCTTCCGCGGTCCCCACAGCGCCCCGCTCCGGAAGGTGGGGGACCGGCCCGGGCCCGTGCGTTTAGGTTAGGCCGGTGGCGGGCGCGACGGGCTCGGTGGCGGGCGCGCGTGGGGCCCCTCCCGGTGGTCGGATTCTTTCTCACCGATGTTTGGCCGAGTCGGACTCGGGAGGTGGGGACCGGCCTGGGCCGCGAGGGGTGACCCGGAGAGACCGGCCCGGGCCCGGGCCCGGGTGCGGTCCCTCCCTCGTGGGCTCTGGTCGCCTGGGAGGCGCCTCCCGGGGCAAAATGTTTCCAAGTGCCCCTGGGTCCGTGGACGTGGACGGACCGGGCCTTGCTCGCGCGGGTGGCCGGGGAGGGCGCACCCGGCCCTTCAGCGTGCCCACGGGGGGTCCTGGTCGGCGGACTTTGAGTTTTTTCTCACCCTCCCTCCCCCGCCCCCTCTCCTCCACCCGCCGCGAGTCCCGGCCGGGGTGGGGGTGGGGACCGGCCCGCCCGAGCCGTCCTGGGTGGCCCGGATAGGGCGGCCCGGGCCCGGGCGCGGTCCCCCGTGGGGCCCGCTCGTCGGAGACGGCCGAGTGAGATATTTCTTTTCCTTTCACCAAGTCTTGGCCCGGAGACTCGGAGGGACCGGTACCTGCCCGTGCGGGTGAACCGGGGAGGGCGACCCGGCTCGCGGCCCTCTCCCACGTTTGCCCGCCCCGCTTGGCCCGCCCCCCCCCTCCCCCCCACCCCCCCCCCCACTCCCCCCAAGCTCCTCGGGTCGACCAGATGGCCCCGAGAGCTCCGGGGCTGGTGTGGATGGGGAAGTGTTGGGGACAGGCGGCCGGACCGAGGTCCCGGGGACCCCCCCTGCGACGCGTGCGTGGGCCCCGCTGCCGGGCGCCGTGATTTTTTTCGCCCGAAATGGGCCTTTTTTGCCACCAGATAGGTGCTGACACGGTCTTCTCTGGCGTCTGTCGCTGAGGACTTTGGGAGTCTGGACGCGCGCAGGGTCCTGGGCTTTGGATCGCCGTCTGGTGGCCGAGCCGACCCTCGCCACTTGAGCCGCCCGCCTGGGCCTGCGCGCCGGCTCTCGTGTGTGCGTCCGGCTGACCCGACCCGCGGTGCCGCCTCCGGTCTCTGGCTCACCCGAGGGCGGCGGGGCGTTGGGTCTTCTACCCCGTGTGACTCCCCTCCCCGCCGCAGGCACCCGGTGGTGGCTGAGACGACGACCCCACCCCGCAGGCTCCGTGCCACGTGTCAGGCGTTCTCCTCACTCGCGGGGTCGTCGGCCACTTTTGCCTGAGAGGAGAAAAAAAAAAAAAAAAGAAAGAGGGGGTTTGGGGTGCCGCCGGTGAGGCCGAAGCAGGCTCCTCTGGTGATGGTCCTCGCTGTGCGTGCCCCTCCCCTTCGGGGCCTGGTGGTCCCTGGCTCTCTGGCATGACTGATCGATGTGGTGATGTCGCGCTCTCCTGGGCCGGGCCTTAAGGTCGCGCCAGACGAGGGACGGACGTTCTTGGCGAACGGGACCGCTCTTCTCGTTCTGTCCGCGGGCCTCCCCGCCTCTCTCCTCACGCTCTCCCGGCCTGTCGAGGGGTGTGGGGAAGGGCAGGGGTGGTGGTCCCCGGCCCTGACCTTCGGCCTCCCGCCCCCTGCCTCACGGCGTGGGTGGCGGGGCCGTGGTCCTCGGACGCAGCAGACGCTCTCGCTTCGCCTCCTCGGCGTGTTGCCCCCGTGGGCGGTCCTCCCCGCGTTGGTGGGGGGGTGCCGTCCCGCCGCTGCGCCGCGCGCCCCTGCCGGTGCGTGAGCGTGCCTCGTTCGATCCTCTGTGGTGCCCCTGGAGCGCTCCAGGTCGTCCCTCAGGTGCCCGAGGCCGAGCGGTGGTGTCGTTCCCTTCTCCCAGCGTGCTCCTCGGGGTCCCCGCCGCCGCGGTGGTGCGTCCCGTGAGTGGCTCTCTTGGGGGGGTCGAGACGGTAAGGGAGGCGTGCCTCTGTTTTCCCTCCCTCGGTTGGGGGAAACAGGGGCCGCCTCGTCGCGGTCGTCCTCCCACGGTGTTGCTGTGGCACGGGGGGACTGACTCGGGCCAGGCGAGCGTCCGCGTGTGCCCACCCTCCCCCCCCACGTGTGTGTGTGTTTGTGGCGGTCGGGGGGGAGGGGGTCGCACGCGGGCGTGGGTGGCGAGCGCGTTGGGCCGGGGCCTGTGAGAGAAGGGGGTCTTTCCGCCCCTCTCGGGCGTGCTCCCTCCTCTCGGGGCCCCCGATGGACGGGCCTGGGGGCGGCGGAGGTTGTGCCCCCGGCTGTGGCCGCGAATGCTCCTCTGGGCCTCGTGCTTACCCATACCGCAGACCCCTCTCCCAAACCCCGCCCAGTCGTGGACTTTGGCGGCTCGTGGAGCGCCTCCGTGGGCGGGCCCGAAGGGGAGACGATGGGTTGGGGGGACGACGCCCCCTCGGTGAGGAAACCTTCTCTAGCGATCCGAGAGGGAGCCTTGGGGTACCGGACCCCCCAGCCGCTGCCCCTCCCGCGCGTGCAGTGGCCACGGTGTTGGCGACTGCCAGAGCACGTGGGCGGAGCCCCTCGCCTTCGCGGCGGGAGGGTTCTCTGCGCCGGCCCCGCGGTGGGGCCGGGCGCCGCTCTTTGCCTACCGCGGCCCGCGCCTCCCCCCTCTGAGTCGGGGGAGGGTCCCGCCAAGGCCGGGCGTCCGGCGCGGGGCCGCGCGTGCGCGTGCGCGTGCGTGTGCGTGCGCGTGCGGTGACACACCCCCCTCTCGGTGGCGAGGCCGAGGGGGGCGGGCGGGGACGCCCGGGCGTCCCGACGACTCCCTAGTCCCGCAGCCGCGAGGAGCCCGTCGCGCCTGCCCTCGCCGCGAGTCGGCAGCCGGTGGCGGTGTTGCGGGCACGGTGCGGGCCGCCTCGCTCGGGGGCGTTCACCCGGGGCGCGGGCCCCGGGGGTCGGACTCGGACGACGGCGGATCTGGCGAGGACGGAGGGGTTTGAGCTCGGTTGGACGGACGGGGTCCCTCCGCGGTACGCGGGGGGACCGTCGCACGCGGGGCCTGGCGGCGGGGCCGGGTCGTGGGAGGCCCCGGGGTGGCTGGGGCCGGCCGGCGTCTCAGGCGTCGTGGGACCGCCCTCGTGTGTGTGGCGGTGGGACCCCGCGCTTGTTTTCCTGGTGGCCCGGTCGTGCCTCGGCACTTTCCCTCCCTGGGCGGGCGCCCCGCGCCCCTGCCCCGCGGCCCTCGCCGTGTGCGCGTGCCGCCCCCTCCCCGTCGCCGTCGACGCCGCCGCCGCCCCCTCCCCCTCCCCCGGCCCACCCCACCCCACCCCACCCGGCCGCACCGCGTCCCCCTTCCACCGTCTGGGACCGAGCCGTCCTCGCCCACGTGAGGGTGTCGCCCCCCCCCGCCACGGCCGCCTCGGCCGGCGGGCGGCGTCCCCGGGTGGAGAGCTCACGGTTCCCGAGGCGGAGAAGTCGGGCGCGGCAGCGGAGGGGTGTGTGTGTGTGTGGTGGGGGGCCCGCGAGGTGGGGCGGACCGGTGCGCGCGCGCGGGAAGAGTGTTGTCGCGGGCAGGCCGCGGCTCGTGGGTGTTTGGCGGGGGGAGGTCGCGAGCCCCGCGAGGGGGGACCCGTGGGGGGGCCGAGGAAAGGCCAGTCGGCGTCCTGGGTGCCGCGGGACCGCCCCTGCGCTGGAGGCCTCTGGCGGTGAGACCCCGTGTCGTGCCCCGGTGGCCGACTCGCGTCC
>NW_026711561.1:107500-130000 GCF_026419965.1 Kogia breviceps | reverse complement strand
TTTTAAAATCGTTCATTCGTTCATTCATTCGATTCCGTGCAGTGGAAGGATGGACACTTAACCACTAGACCGCCAGGGAAGCCCCTAGCCACGTTAGCCCTCATCCATGGTTTTTAGGAATGCTACCATTCATCTGACTGGATGGACTTGAAAGATCCATCGGAGGTTCCAGAACCTGGGTCTCTTGGCAAGGGCGTATCATTTTCCAGATGGAAAGGACTATGCCAACGATGTTCTCAGAATGAATGGAGTGTGCAAAGAGGTAGAAAGAGAGGTTCCCGAACGGCGGTGGGGGGGTGGGGGGGAAGGGCCAACCACCTCGTCTCTTCCTCCGCAGCGCTGGGTGGGGCTGGCAGACTCCCTTCTTCTCATGGCACTGATTTGATCTCCACAGCTCAGAAAACACGTGCAAACACTCAGAAGATACCCAAGCACAGTGTCCTTTACCTGGCTCCCAGTCGCTGGCTCTCGGCCTCTATCTGTCTCTGTCTCTGTCACTCGCTCTCTGTCTTTCTCTCTCTCTTTCTCTGGCTCTCCCAGCCCCCCACCCCTGCTCTTCCTCCCACTCTTTCTCTCTTTCCTGCCCCCCTCCTCTCTTTCCTCTCTTTCTCTCTCCCTCCCTCCCTCCCTCCCTCCCTCCTCCCTCCTCCCTCCCTCTTCCCTCCCCCCTCCCTCCTCCCTCCTCCCTCCCTCCCTCCCCTCCTCCCTCCTCCCCCCCTCCCCCCCCCCCCCCCTCTCTCTCTCTCTCTCTCTCTCTCTCTCTCTCTCTCTCTCTCTCTCTCTCTCGTCTCTCTCCCCCCTGCCCGCCTTCCTCCCCTCCCTTTCTCCCTTCCTCTCTTTCTCTCTCCCTCTCCCTCACCCATCCCCACTCCCCCCCCCCCCATCCCCGGTCGGTCATGTGGCATCCTCATTTTCCACGAGAAGTCAGGAAGCCGGAAGCGATGTTGGACTGATGTTCGCATGCTACGGAATCCCCCTTCCCCGGGGATAGCTGCGCTGCTGAAGGGGATAGCCGCGTTGCCTCTGGCGGGCCGTGGCGGGTGGCGATGGTGTCTTTTCTTCTGTATGGATAGAAATGATTTGAAGAGGAGGCAGGATGGGCCTAGGTCCACTGACTCACACCAAGGCCCTTTGGGAGCTTTTCGGTGAATCGGGACGGAACATTGCTCTCCGTGCGGGGAGGGAACCGGGATGGGGCACCCCGAGATGGACCGCTTTGGCACACACGTGAGTTGGAATTTCAGGCGCTTCGGACGCGACGGGTGGGCTACCGGGACGCTCTGCCGCTCTGCCTCCCCGCCTCTCCCTCCCTCTTCTTCCTGACCTGAAAGGAGGACCAAAATCTTCCTCCTCCAGAAGCTCAAGCTCAAGCTCAAGCTCAAGCTCAGAGCCCGCCGTTTCGTTTCGAGTCAGTGAATTCTGGCTTGGGCTTCTCCTGCGTGTGTGTGTGCGTGTGTGTGTGTGGTGGTGGTGGGGGGGGGGGGGGCACAGTGCACGCGTCCCCCGGCCGTGGGTTGCTCTCTTCTCGAGCTGTCTCTTGGGGACAGGAACTTCTCAGGCGACAACTCAGAAGGATCGTGGAGGGAACATCGTTTTTCCTCCCTCTCCCACGACTGATCGATGCGGACGTACACACGGGAATCTCGCGCCCCCCTTCCCCGCCCCAACTGAGAGGAGTCACCGGTACGTGGACATCCTTGCGGTCACAGACGCTCTCCGTGGCTCTTCTATGTGGCCGGGCTCCCTGGCCTTCCTTCACCGCCCCCGCCCACCCCCCGATGAAGTTGCATCATCGTTCGTAGTGTCAATGCTGTGAGGAGATAAGCTTTTCGAAATAAAATTCTCCCCGCCTTTCCTTCCCAAGGGCACCGTGAACACCTACCTACCTACTCTCGTGTGCAGTGCTTATGGACCCAGCTGGAGCAGAGGACCCTCTCCGACACACCCACGGACTCACTTGCTCCGAGTCGTCGGGGAGAGGGTGTTTGGTTCTGTGTTTTAAACTGGTGGGCCGATGACACGTCATCTCCTAGGAAGCCACCGGGTTCACCTCACCGGTTCGGGTTCGGTGGCGTGAAGTACATTTACATCCTCCTTAGGTTTGACTCTGAAAGTCTTGGGGCCCTGAGTAGGACGCCCCCAAATGTGCCTCCGTGGCGTACGGATGTTTTGGAATTAGAGTGACAACACCACACCGCGAGAGGGACGCTCTGACTCTCCTTTACTTCTCCCCTCTGAAATCAGGAAGAAAATCTCTCACGTGAAAGGGGAGGGGGGCGGGCGGGAGGTGTAGGGATCACGACGAACTGAACTGAACTGCTTTCATGTCTCCTGAAATGTTCACGAATCATCTAAGTAGGATTGCTCATGACAAACAGAGGACATAGGTGTGGACGAGATAAGAATGTTTAAGGGGAACTTTCCCCCCAGTGCTTGTTTTCTGTAGGCCGACTTCAAGATTTTCCAGCATCTCTGGTCATCTCTGGGCTTACAGCTTGGCTAAGTGCCATGACAGGGTGAAATCTCAGCGAGTGTCTACATCATCGCCACATAAGGTAAAATACTGAAACGTTCATGGCTCCACAAGTCTGAGGGTCTCCCTTCTTTGGACCTTTTACGGAGGAGAGACTGAGCATGTTCGGTTCCACGCCCAGCTAGATCTTGTGCTTTAGGGAAAGACTGTACTAGGTAGGAGCCTTGACTTCTACACAGTATTCCATGTTCACGCTGCTCACTGCGGTTGGCTTCCTTACTTTCACTGAAGGAAAAAAAAAAAAAGAAAGAAAGAAAAGAAAAAAGACAGTGTCCAAGGACGAAGCATTGTAAAGAAGGAACGTGTGTGGTCCTTCTTTAAGGACCTGAACCTGATGTCGCCATCCTCATGGGAGGAAGAGGACTTTTTTTTTTTTTTTTTTTTTCCGGGGGGTGGGGGGGTGGGGGGGCGCGCGGGTGGAGGCAAATTAGGAAGTATGGAGATGAGGTTTGGGGGAAGGAGCGAGAGGTTTTAGTCCTAAAGGTAGTCATTTCTCAATGGGAAAGAAAGAAATCAAGGGACAAGCTAAAAATGGGCACAGACGATTGGAAAAGGCGTGTGAAGAAAAGAGGCTTTCGAAAGGAATCAGATCTGTGGTCAGGACTGGATGAGGATGGATACAAAGACAGAAATGACTTTTCACATCAACATTGAAACCAGTGCCAAATTAAGATTTAGTTGCCTCTCTCTGTTCAAAGGACCAGGTTTGGGTTTAGGGTTTGGGTTTTTCTTCTATCGGTCTGCTCTGTCCATCATGAGAGATTAGATTAGATTAGGAAAGGATCTTTTCCTTTATCTTTAAGGAGGGAAAGAAAGAAAGAAAGAAAGAAAGAAAGAAAGAAAGAAAGAAAGAAAGAAAGAAAGAAAGAAAGAAAGAAAGAAAGAAAGAAAGGAAGGAAGGAAGGAAGGAAAAGAAAGGAAGGACGGAAGGACGGAAGGAAGGAAGGAAGGAAGGAAGGAAGGACGGAAGGAAGGAAAGAAGGAAGAAAGAGAGAGAGAGAGAGAGAGAGAGAGAGAGAGAGAGAGAGAGAGAGAGAGAGAGAGAGAGAAAAGCTTATGTCTTTGTCAAAAGTCATCACTTATTTTCTAGGCTGCCTTTATCAGGTCTCGGAGGACTCACATCGACTTAGTCCTCTCGATAGTCAAAGAACCAGGTCTGGCTCAGAACTGAAAAAGAAGCTTCTCTCTCTGCCTAGCAAGTCTTTCCTTGGGATGCTGGTGACGTGCCTAAGGAAGCACTGTTTCACGGTGACCTATCATCTGATGAAGTGCCTTACAATCTTTTGGATATTTTGGACACACTTGCCCCCAAATTGAAGGACCGATGAAGTCCTTTGGACTTAAGAGATAGGATCCAGGAGGAGAGGGCCCTCCAAGTAGCTCAAAAAATGTGTTCTCTCTCCTGAGAAATGAGAGAGATGAAACTAAGTTTCTTGGGGAGGTTCGATGACACGGGAAGCGTTGTCCAAAGAGGAAGGAACGACGTGAAGTCTTCTTTGGCTTGTGTCTGTACACCGATGTGTTCTAACGGTTCCAGAAATGATGGGATCTTTCTTCCCGGAAGTCTTCTCTGCCCTGGCATAAAGGGCTGTCTGTCATCGTCAAAATGGAGGCTCACACGAAAGGGACTGTACCCAGTATCACGGAGATGTTCTAACCGACTTTCACGCCGAGGCGGCAACAACAGCCCGTTGAAAGATGGTGGGGGTGGCGGGGCACACGTGGGTGGAGCAAGTCCATTCTGTCCTTTCAGCATCCGGTCGGGGCTATGGCAGACGGGAGACGAGACGAGACGAGACGAGATGAGACGAGACGGCGGCCCAGCCGGTTGCTCCCTGGCCAACCTCCCCCCTGCCCCTCCCCTTGCATTCCTTCACCCGCCCATCCCACGGTGTCTTGAAGAGGAGTCCGATTGTCAATAGACGTGGGCAGGAAGATTTTCTACGGTCTACCGGCAACGGGAACGGCGACGTCTGACCTCTCGTGCTTGTAACCCTGGGGGGTGGGGGTGGGGGTGGGGGGGAACGTTTTTCTCTCTGGAAAGAAAACCTCCTCTCTCTGGATCCTCGGACCCCCAGCCACTGGACTTCATTCCACTGCCACTTATTTATTTATTTATTTATTTATTATTATTTTTTTTTGTGGGATGCGGGCCTCTCACTGTTGTGGCCTCTCCCGTGGCGGAGCACAGGCTCCGCGGCCATGGCTCACGGGCCCGGCCGCCACGCGGCGTGTGGGATCTTCCCGGACCGGGGCACGAACCCGTGTCCCCTGCATCGGCGGGCGGATCCTCAACCACTGCGCCACCGGGGAAGCCCTCCACTGCCACTTCGTAGGGGTCATCCAAACATTCTTGTGACCGTGGCTATGTTTTCCGTGTGGGTTGAGGTCTTCCCTCACCGCAAGCCTGATGTCCTCACCGTGGCACAGAGACTGTTAAAGAAACGAAATGTGCTTGCCGCCTGGGGTCTGCCTTCCACAGGCTTCCGGGTGATCAGATCGAGGCACCCCTTTCACTGGGCAAATCCTACAATTCTTCACAGAAGCTCTTGAAAACTTTTTTGGAACCGGCACTCGTCCAGTCACGCTCAATCATCAGGCAGGGCCGGCAGAACCGATGGAAAAACTGGACTCCAAGAAGAGCAAGAATGACTTCCATGGGGTTGAGTGACCTGAGGAGGAGGAGGAGGAGGAGGAGGAGGAGGAGGAGGAGGAGGAGGAGGAGGAGGATGTGTATGACTACTTGTGTAAAATGGGACTGACTGGGGAAGCGGGGGATACTTAGGGGGTTGGGTGGGATGAACATATACACATACATTACTGTACATAAAATAGGGAATCAACAAGCATCTCCTACTATAGAGCACAGGATACTCTACTCAATACTTTGTAATAACCTATGAGAGAAAAGAATCTGAAAAAGAATCTTTTCAAAATTATTTATTTATTTATTTATTCATCCATTCATTCATTTATTTATATTGCGGTATGCGGGTCTCTCACTGTTGTGGCCTCTCCCGTTGTGGAGCACAGGCTCCGGACGCACAGGCTCACGGGCCTAGCTGCTCCGCGGCATGTGGGATTTTCCCGGACCGGGGCACGAACCCGTGTCCCCTGCATCGGCAGGCGGACTCTCAACCACTGCGCCACCGGGGAAGCCGCTAAAATATATATATGTGTAGATATAGATAGATAGATAGATAGATAGATAGATAGATAGATAGATAGAGATTTATAAAAATCTCTGTCTCTCTGTCTCTCTGTCTCCGTCTCCGTGTCTCTCTCTCCCTCTCTCTCTCTCTCTCTCTCTCTCTCTCTCTCTCTATCTATCTATCTATCTATATATATATATATATATATATACATACATACATATATATATATATATATATATATATATATATATATATATATGAGAGAGGGAGGGAGGGAGAGAGAGAGAGAACTGAATCACTGTGCCGTATACCTGAAACTAACACGACATTGTAAATGAATTATATTTCAAATATTTTTTAAAAAAATCTGGAAAAAAAAAAAAGAGAGGGAGTGGGATTAGGACTGATGGTTAAATCTTTTGTTTTCCACATACAAGGGAAACAGAAACAAACAAGGAAAACCCAAGTTTCTTTTTTTATTTTTAAAGATGGATATCCATTTGGTAACTTATACCTCTGTCAGCAGGATGGAATCACTGATCTTTTTCTCCTTACCTTCCTTAATTCAGAAACTCTCAGTGAGGCTTCTTATTTCCTTGGCGATACAGCTATTTGCATACGTTACCTGGAGGCCAAAATTATGTTTCCATGAGACAGGGATACACACTTCTGGATATGAAATTCTGGTGCTACTCGTTTCCCTTAGGGTGTTGTTCTTAACCTGAAAACGGGACTGCATCCCGAAGTTTTGTGAGTTCCCTTCAATCTCTGGCTACGACTCTCTCCATGAATGTTGGCCATTTTCTCCCACCCTTTTGGCTTGGCATCACTGAGGCCTAAAACGGCCTTTTGCCTGAAGCCCTGCAGACGGAAGCTAGAGAACTTGATGAAAACCTTAGAGAAACGGCCACAACGGCTCCTATGGAAAGAATCCTCGTGCCTGTTTCTGTGAGAGCCACTCCGAAATTTGAACCAAACACCCGACGACATCATCAGAGGTATTTCAAACTTCTAAAGTTACTTCGACCCTGACATCTAGAAATCTCCTTCTCACACACACACACACACACACACACACACACACACACACACACACACGAGTCACCAGCTCAGCTTTAATATGTTCCAAGGAACTTTCAGAGGAGGGAACTGTTGAGCTCCCAGAGTAGGCCGCCCCAAAATGTGCCTCCATGCTCTATTGATTATTTTGAATTCAAGTGACAAGAACCGGCCAGCACAAGAGGGACACACTGGCCCTCCTTTCTGTCCTCCTGCGGAGGAAGATCTCAAGTGAAGACATCTGCTTCCACACATGTCCATGATTCTCAAATGGTGTAGTGGGGTTTCCAGGGTCAGGAAAAGGAGGGGACACCTTTTGCCTGGAGAAAAGGCCTGTTTCTCACACGTCCTCCTCCCGTCACCTCCTCTCTCCCTCCTTCCCTCCCTGCAGTTTGGAGGGGGCAGCCTGAGGGTGGCGAAATTGGGGAAAGAAAAGAGAAAAAGCCATTCATTAAAGAGAAGCTCGAGGCAAAGTCAAAGGCTCCGACCTGACCGGAGAGCTTTCTGCATTTGAATCGAGCGATTGAACGAGGCCCTGCGGAATGAATCGTCCGGACCTCCCCTCCCCCGCTCCTGGCAAAGGTCAGTCCAAGGGGACTTAGGAAGGAGCTCTGGAGAAGGAACGGGGGTGGGGGTGGGGGTGGGGGCGGGACCAACAGACAATAGCCGCTGCCTGCCTGCCTGCCTGCCTGCCTGCCTGCCTGCCTGCCTGCCTGCCGGGTTGAGGCCTGAGGGCTGAGGGCCACGCCGCCTCCTGTAACACAATCCCTTCCAGGAAACTGCTGTGATGACTATGTGGCAGTGAATCATCAAATCCGAACTCTCTTGGCCTATTTCTGCAAAAGGCCCGAGTCTCAGCTATGACAGATTCTCTGGATTTCTTCGCACATGGACTGACCCGCACCCTCCCATTCTGTCAGATCCTCCTTTGTACACACACCTCCACTGGAAGGGCTCTTTGGCCTCGTCCAGAAAAAGAACAAGCAAAAACAAACACACAAACAGACTGAAATGATGTGTCGGTATTTATTGGAAAGAAACACGCTCCTCTCACATACTTGAGGGCAGGAAGCGGAAGGCAGGTTCTCGGCCGGAGGGGGACGGGAAACCTGAACCGACGTCGGTCAGCGGGCCGCCCCCCCCACCCCCCTTCTCTCCCACGTCACGTGGGCGTCCCTGCCCTGCTGTTGATATTTCACTTGGGAAACTTCTGTAGGCCGGCCGAGATGCCAGCTTGCTGTCCTGCTGCTTCATGTCCATCTATCTCTGTCAGCCATGCCCAAGAGGCACGTGAAATCATGGAGAGCAAATAGCACACCCAGAGCTCTCTCTCTCTCTCTCTCTCTCTCTCTCTCTCTCTCCCCCCCCCCCCGTGTGTGTGTGTGTGTGTGTGTGTGTGTGTGTGTGTGTGTGTGTGCGCGCGTGTGTGTGTGTGTTTGGATTTCCCAGGAACCTATGAGGGAGCAAAGGGAGGGCTGGGTGAAGGAATCCTGGGTGCCTGTCATCGCACACCCTGCAGAGCACCATTTATTTCCATCTCCATATCTGAAAGACACTTAGTCCTCATTTCAGCAACTTGATGGTGATTCCCCTTCTAAATACATGACAAAACCTATGAAGTACTGGACTCATTGAATCTGTAGCTGCTAACAGGGTCCAGGGAGTTTTCAATCAATGGCAGGAAAAGAAATGATCCTGAACATAAAACTGCCAAGAATTCCTATGGATGGAGTTATCGTGGACCGACCACTGGTGAGACGTGCCATGGGGGCTCGCGTTGGACAGACTGGAATGGGATAGGTAGAGCCAGTCATCCCATGTTTTACCTCGAGCTGCAGAAGCAGAGAATATCATCTAAAAGCCTACCTTCATGGTATCTCAGTGCTCAGGGCTCTTCCTTCTCAGGGATCTTGTGTTCTGTAGGGATAATTCACGTGCTGGGGCAGTAGGTTCCCAGTATCATCTTGTGAAATGGATTAAATGATGTCTTCCTTTTGAAAAGATAAAGACTATTTGGAAAAGTTATTAACAGTGAACGCGTGACGTTATCCTCTCTGATCTATAAAGTAGAGTTGACCGTTGAACCACCAACATGGAGGGTTACGGCTGCCGACCCCGACCCCACGCGCTGTGAGCGTCCATGGATAACTTCACACTCAGGGCCCTGTATCTGCGCTTCCACCTCCGGGGACTCAGCAACCGACCACAGATCCTGCAGTGCCATAGTGCACACCTATGGAAAATATCCACCTATGAGTCACACGCACACGCACACACACACACACCCACACACACACCCACACCCCCACACACCCACACACATCACCCCCACCGCCCCCCCACAGACACACACTTCACAGTGCTGTTGGGCAACGGCCCTAGCACAACCTGAGAGCCTTCGTGGTATTCGGACTCCATTACCTTTGGTGTGTGTGTGTGTGTGTGTGTGTGTGTGTGTGTGTGTGTGTGTGTTCGTGTGTTCTTTTACCTTTAGTTTTGAGGACAGAGGTAGGGCCGAAAAGAGGTGAGCAAAGCCTTCCCCTGGAACCTGAGGAGGTGTTTAAGGGTTCTGGTTGGCAGATCACCAGTGTGCTGAGTGCCAGGTCCTGGGGACAGAGCTTCTCGAAAGAAAGAATGTGCTTCTTTGTGTCTTGGTGACCTGCCGACCGACCGACCGACCCTGGTGGGATGTGGAGCCCATCCGTGGGAAGGGCCCTTCTCGCCTGGGTCTCGGGAGGATCCTGGGTGCAGAAAGCTCCGCCCTCTACCTTGTATTTTGCCCGTGGAGTGGAGTTGGACGGTGTTTCTAAAGACTCACGCCGGGATACCAGGTTCTGCCGATTCCGGGACCGAAATAGGTCCTGCTCCATCCCCTCTCTCCCTCTCCCCTCTACTGCCTTCGTTCAGGCTCGCACCTCACCGGTCTCTGTCCTGGCTGGGCCTCTGACGACCCTGCCGGCCTCTACCCTGGCCCCTGCTCCCTTGGTTTCCGTGCCGCGTAGAGAGCCATGGTCCTCAAAAGGCAACTGGTCACCTTCTCCCTTTTGTGGAGTCAGTCCTGGCATGGCTCCTCCTGGCCTGGACGTTAACATCACGTGCAACGACTGACAGACTGTGTCCTTCCTCCCGGCCTGATCTTCTACAGGCTCCCCGCCGAAAAGGGGGGGTAAAAGTCCGCGTGTCTTCCCAAAGTTGAAGATTGGACACGCCTGCCTGGCCGATCGATTCCTAGCTCCGCCACTTGGGAAACCTACTGGATCTTCTGTCGAGACCGCAGAGACATCTTCCTTCGCGGTGCGGTCGTCGGCAGCGGTTCTCTAAGCCGGCCCCGACCGTGTCGGAAAGATGTGTCCCTCCGCCTGTCGAGGACCCGACGAGAGTCAGATACCTTAAGCTCGGTGACTTCCCTGCTGTCTCCCTTTCTGTGGCACAAGCCCATATCCCTGGGTGAGCCCTGTCTTCGCGTGGGCGTGACTTGGCACCACGGTCCGGAGGTCGTGGTGGAAGATCGTGTGCCCACGAAGAAGAGATCCTTGCTCCCGGGGGGGGGGGGGGGGGGGGCGGGGGACGTGGACTCTGGGCATCTAGCGTCCATCTTCTCCACGTTCTTCTGAACCCTGCTCTCCCTCTTTCCGCCCCACAGCTCGCCTGATGGTTCGTGGGGAGATGACATCCCAGCCGGCGAGAGCCAAATGATCTTCCCAACGCACGAGAAAAGGAGAGGCGCGGGCCCGGATCCGTCTTAATTTTCTATGCCTAAGAATTTCTAAGAGTTCTCATCCTCCTTTGGCATCGCCCGCGCCCCCCACCCACCCACCCCCCCCTCACCCACCCCCACTCACACCCCCCCCCCCCCCCCCACACACACACACTCCGCACCCCCGCCAGAGTATAGTTGCTTTTTCAGATTGCCTCTCTTTGCTCAGATCCAACAGAAGAGATGTTAGGTTCGGACGCTTCTCTGGGTCTTTCTTTGTTTTCTTAGGAGGGCTCTCAGAAGAAATACATGCGTAAGCTTCTCTCCTTGTGAGTCTGTTATAACACGTGGAAGATCATTTAAAGATCCGGAGGAGGCAAACTAGGATTCACGCACCCAAAGTGGAGCCGGGTGGCCGGTGGGAACGGGGTTCCAGGTGCCTTCCTGTTTGGGGGAGGGGGAGATCTCCCCCTCTACCCCTCTTGAGTTCCTGTGGCTGGACTCATTCTAAAATGGGCCCGATGGGCTTCCCTGGTGGCAAAGTGGTCGAGAGTCCGCCTGCCGATGCAGGGGACACAGGTTTGTGCCCCGGTCCGGGAGGATCCCACGTGCCGTGGAGCAGCTAGGCCCGTGAGCCGTGGCCGCTGAGCCTGCGTGTCCGGAGCCTGTGCTCCGCGACGGGAGAGGCCACAAGAGTGAGAGGCCCGTGTAATGCAAAAAAATAAAAATAAAAATAAAGTAACATGGGCCCAAGGCGCGGAGAGACGAAGGTGTGTGGGGGGAGCGGGGTGACCTTTCCTTTCATTCGAGGGCTGAGAAGTGGCTGAAGCGGGCGGCGTCTCTCCTGCTCAGACCGAGGAACGAACGGTACATGGGTGAGACAGACAGGGAACCGGACCGAGAGACTTAGGTTTTGGGGTGTGCCGTGAGCGAACGAGCGAGCGAAGGAAGAAGCTAAACAGAGCTCGGGTTTGCGGTGGTCCGCAGTGTTTGTCTCCGAAGGTTTCTCGGGCCCGAATGCCCTAATTTGCCGATCGCGGCGGCGGCCTCCTACCTCCGGAGGCAGGGAGTGCACCTTTCAGCCGAGAGATGGATGTCTCGCTTTCAGGGAGACACAGAGGAGAATCCCAGTGTCCCTCGGACAAACGTGGCTGCTTCTGGAGTCCCCCTTCGCTCAAAATCGTCAATGTGCCACGGAGGCCCGTTTTGGGGTGGCCGATCCTGGGCCCAACACCCTTCTCACGGAGAACAGGAATGGTCAGAATGGACGGTATCAAAGTCCAGGGCGCCACCAGCCTGTTTCAAAGACCTATCTGCCAGCAGCAGCTGTTAGCTGTAACCTCGTACTTTCCGAGTCCCCTCCACATACCCCCCCCCCGCCCCACCGCCGCCGCCGCCCCCGCCGCCACTTTGCCATCTTGGCCAATCCCAACGGATCCTCGCTTCACGAGCACCCTTACTGCTTGCCAGCTTCAGGGTGAACAGATCAGGTCGGCCGGCGGGGTGGTGGTGGTGGTGGTGGTGGTGGTGGTGGTGGTGGATCACGGTGGATGAATAGGAGGAGCGGAGAGGACGTGTAAGGCAGGGAATCTCTCCAAAGGTGGGCTCTTGGTGGGACGGAAACAAACGTTTTCTGTTTTCTTTTCTTTTCTTTTCTTTTTTTTTTTTTTTTTTTTTTTTTTGTGGTACGCGGGCCTCTCACTGTCGTGGCCTCTCCCGTTGCGGAGCACAGGCTCCGGATGCGCAGGCTCAGTGGCCGTGGCTCATGGGCCTAGCCGCTCCGCGACATGTGGGGTCTTCCCGGACCGGGGCACGAACCCGTGGCCCCTGCATTGGCAGGCGGATTCTCAACCACTGCACCACCGGGGAAGCCCGGAAACAAACGTTTTGAATAGGGCACTGCCTGAGATTGGGTGAATCGGAGGGACCTCTACGGGGCCCCCCCCACCCCCTCCCCACCATGAAAGGGCCCCACACAAGCCTGCCCTTTTTACCCCAGTTGAAAACCCTCTCTAAAACCAGAAGGCCAAAAGAAGAATGACCGTGAGAGATCTGACCGGCCATCGCTTGGGACAACAGTGAGGCCAGTGAACCCAGTGAAAAGTGGACAGAGGGGCCTAGGTCCCTTGGCTCGACCCCTTCGCTGAGAAGCCAAAGCCTTTTACACGGGGATGAGCTTTTGCACACTTAGGTTTCTTCGGCCGGTGCAACGTTCACGAAACACGCCAAAGGAAGATGATCGAACGATGGACGTGTTTGTTGTCTGCCTGAGCCCACACGATACGAAATAGAAACTGGGGGAGGGTGTGTGTGCTGATGTTCGGGGTCTGGTGGGAGAAATCCTGGAGGGTTTTTGCCCTTAGGGTGCCTTGGTCTGGGGTTGACTTGTGTGCACTGAGAAAGAGGGCCGTTATTGAAGGCGCTGTGCAGATTTTGGACACCCTGATCCATGGAACCCTGAAGTTTGGGAACCTAGAAATCTTTTGGTCTGCATTTGAGTTGGAAATCATCTCCTCGACAGAAAGAAGTACATAGAAGGAGGAGGAGGAGGAGGAAGAGGGGGAGGGGGAGGGGGAGGGGGAGGGGAAATGGAATTGCATGAGCAGATCAGCCCTGGGGGCCTGAGTCTCAGACACACACAGACACACACACAGACACACAGACACAGACACAGACACAGACACACACACACACACACACACACACACACACACACACACACACACACGAGGCTCGCGGGAGTAAAAGAAGATGAACTTTTCCTCTGTGGACACCCACCCACGACTATACCTAGTTGTCCCAAGACGAGAAGCTCAGCTGTACATTGAACCCTTATCTGTTCCTGTGCTTTCTTGCCGAACATTCTCATGCGCTTCTTTCCCCTCGTGGAAGCACTTGGTATTCCCCACAGGTAGCCACCGTGGAACCAGCTGCTGATGATCCAAGAATTTGGAGGATTTCTGGAAATGATCAGTGATCCCGAGACAAACTCTCCCTTTCGTGATCCAAGCAACTCGGGGGGTGGGGGGGGTGGGGCTGCCTCTCACCCCCACCCCACCCACCGCCTTCTCCCTTGTGTACAAGCTATCTCTTTTAATTAAAAAAAAAAAAAAAAAAAAAAAAAAAAAAAAAAAAAAAAAAAAGTTTTGCCGTGCTAGCCTTAGAAGCCTTGTGGAAACGACCTTCATTTTTCTGGTACTGCTGTGCCAGAATCTGGAAAGGGCCTGGTAACAGGTACTGTATGTCTGTAGCTCCCTTCTAGAGCTGGCCTGTTTCTGCGTAGGGATCCGAGTGCCGCAATGAACTTGTGAGAGAGCTCTCTTGAATGGCTTAGAAGGGAGCACTCCGGAATTCAGTCCACTAGAAAGGGAAGGGACCCAAAGGTTTTAGGCAAGTTCAGGTGGTGATCTAGGCTGAACCCTTCAGCCGAGAATAGCCAAGGTCAAGGTATGGGTTTTATGAAACTAGGCATGTCTTTAGCGTGATCAGCGTTCGAGGTCATCCTTTCCTTCTATCTACGTCGACCCCAAATCCAGTAAGTTCACGGGAGTGAACCAGATTCGTCGGCAAGAAAAAGAACTTGGGGATGATGGCTGACATCATCGTCTGAAGTCTCAGGAAGTGTTCACGGGCCATCTCGTCGTCATGGGATCTCGAACAAGTGATGTCGATAGCTCTAGGTGCAGGAACTCCTTAAGAAGCGTTATGTTTTGTGGTATGTCTACTTAAAAACAGTCTCGCCCAGACCTTTTGGGTCACTTTAGAAACTTCAGAGTTGGCATAAGTGGAATGATGGGGAATTCGTGGAATGTCTGGATCCTTTCCAAAGATAACCTATGGAAACGTTCGTTCATGGCTCGACAAGTCTCAGTGGACCTACTTCTGTCTCCTTATTACAGAAAGACTAAAGATGTTTCGATGTATGAGTCCACACCTCTGGCATCACTCTGGGGAAAAGAAAACATTTTTAAAAAGTGACACTGTGTGAAAATGTATGCTGGTGAAATGGAATCATCCCTTTGCCAGTCCAGAATCACTGGTGTCACAGACGCCGTTCACCCTGGCTTCCTAGTTCCTGTTCATGACCGATTCAGGTTTCTGAGGGTTCCGAATTCTGATTGTCCTTTTCTTGTTTTCTTCTCCATTCGTGTCTCAAAGAACTTTACGTTCCAAAAATATTTTTTAACCTACCAAATCATAGATTGTCCGTTTGTCACAAAAACTTTTAGGTTGAGAGATCTTTTCTTTCTTCCTTCCTTCCTTTCTTCCTTCCTTCCTTCCTTCCTTCCTTCCTTCCTTCCTTCCTTCCTTCCTTCCTTCCTTCCTTCGTCCCTCCCTCCCTCCCTCCCTCTCCTCTCCTCTCCTCTTGTCTCCTCTCCTCTCCTCTCCTTCCTCTCTCTCTCTCTCTCTCTCTCTCTCTCTTTCTTTCTTTCTTTCTTTCTTTCTTTCTTTCTTTCTTTCTTTCTTTCTTTCTTTCTTTCTTTCTTTCTTTCTTTCTTTCTTTCTTTCTTTCTTTCTTTCTTTCTTTCTTTCTTTCTATCCCCCAAGTCTGTGCGTTGTGTTTCTTTCACTTTGTTCTGTTCCTAGGTACTAGGGATTTCTTTTAAATTCCATTAGCTTAAATAAGGGGCTTTGCATTTTTTGGCGAAAGCACCAGAAATGTATTTTCTCATTGAGTGTCGGAATGTTGTTTGCCGTGGATGAGGCAGGCTCTCCTTCTGCCAGATGACTGACGATTGGATGGAGGACAAGAGTACACGTGAGTAGGATCACGAACACTTACTGACGTTTCAGAGGACCTTAAATGAAAAACAGAGAAGCCTAGCCTCCCCCCTCCCCGCCCTGTAAAATTCGTCTGAAGTGGAGAGAAGACCTTGTTAAAAAATCATTTTGCTTTTCGTTCGATCCACATGGTGCGTGGATTTCCTAGCAGAAACTTAAGCGAGGTGTGTGTTCATCATTCAGCAGAATTCTAATTCTCTAGTTCTAAGGAAAACTACTCCAACGCTTGAGGAAGTCACCTTCCCGTGCAATCCTTAGGGAAAGCTCCCACCAAATTTAAGGATAGGAAATTTGGTTTGTAAACAAACGAGAGTCTTCATTTGGCGACCTTTGGTAGAAGTGGGGTGGGGGGGTTGTCTCACTTTCCATGGTTCCACTGTGCACACATTTCAATGACTAGGTGAAATCGCACCAAGAGCCTAACTACGTGTTTCAAATGTCAGTTTCCGCGATGGATGAACGGTAGCTGCGTCAAGTTCAAAGTCTGCTGCTTCCCGTTCGGTCTGCAGTGACTCCACCGATAACAAACGTGCGTGCCCCGTGTCCGGGGACCGATCCTCTTTCAGAGCCTGTCGGTGATTGCCTGGCGTGTATGTGTCTGTTTCCCAGGTCACACGCAGTGTGTCGTTGTGTTGCCCCCCGCCCCGGTCTGGTCTCCCCCGTCCATGGAAAATAAAAAGAAAGAATTGCCCGGGAACGACGAAAGTGCGGCTAAGAAACCCAAAATGATGACGCTGGGAGTCATCACTTGGATGGGGTTAGGAGACACCTGGGCATGCCTAGGACAACGCTGCCACCGTGTGAGAGACCAGCGCAAGGAGAGCTGAAGAAAACAAAGAAAAAAAAGGAGGAGGAGGAAGGGGAGGAGGAGGAGGAGGAGGAGGAGGAGGAGGAGGAGGAGGAGGAGGAGGAGGAAGAGGGTGGGGGGCGGGCGGGGGTGCGGGTGGGGGGAGGACAGGCTGAAGATGTCTCCAGGCGATGACGTTGGTGAAACCGTTCCCATTCAGAAAAGCACTTCCAGAGAAGAGAGTTCAGGACCCAGAGGGCACAAAGGGTTATCGTGTTGGAGGCTGATCTTCAGTTAGGGGAATAACAAGCAAACACACAAAACCTAGGACTGCTTATCCAGATGTAGAAAAGATACCACGCCAAGAAGGCAGGCAGGAGAGCAATGTTGAAGATTGCTGTTCCTAGGACCTTCCAAAATGAATCGGAGGCTTTCATGGCATGCTTTCTGTGACGGTCCACCACTCAATAAATCGTACTTTGGCTCTCTTTTTATTTCTCTACCTTTTAAATGGTGAGCGAGTTAAGAGAGTTTTAAAATGTTTTGATAGGATTTTTTTTTTTTTTTTTTTTTTTTTTTTTTTTTTTTGTGGTACGCGGGCCTCTCACTGTTGTGGCCTCTCCCATTGCGGAGCACAGGCTCCGGACGCGCAGGCCCAGCGGCCATGGCTCACGGGCCCAGCCGCTCCGCGGCATGTGGGATCTTCCCGGACCAGGGCACGAACCCGTGTCCCCTGCATCGGCAGGCGGACTCTCAACCACTGCGCCACCAGGGAAGCCCCCTGATAGGATTTTTGAATGTCGTGGGAGAACGGTATTTTCCCCCCGTGGATGAACAAGATTGCTTTTTCGAGCTTCACCTTTCACGGTCATTTTAGGGTCCTGAACTGCCCTGCCAAGTGAGCCCTGTGTGTCGCTGTGTCCCTTCAGAAGGGTTGGTGCTTGATGACATCATGATATCGAAATCTTGATGGTTGACTTACAGGACCACTGTTGGGAGTTTGTTTGTCGTCTTAATCTTCCTTACCTACTGCACTCACGTGACTGTCCACTCTTTGTCTCACTTCTCTCTCCGCACCCCCACCCCCCACCCCCCACCCCCCACCCGGTCCTTCTCTCATAGATATAGACGTACGGGCACAGAGAGCGCTAACAGTGCGTCCGTACCTATCTCTCCATCGTTACAGGTGTTGGTACAGATAGACATGTACATGTCGTCTTTACCCCCTCCGTGGGCACTTAGTGGAGTTGCTGGGTCGCATGGTAGTTTTCTGTGCAGTGTTTTGAGGGACTTCCTTTCTGTTTTCCATACTGCTGTCTTTTGTCGGAGAGCCGTTCTCTCACCCGCCGGGTGACATCTCTGAGTCCTCCCTCCGGCGTGCCACGGTGGTGGTGGTCTCTCTCAGCTTGAAAAATACGTGTTGGATCGGGAGGAAGGAGGCACTTTTTCTGCTTGTACGAACTTGCTGTCGCAACTCCAGATCCTGTGCCTGTCCGAATATCTTCGTCCAGAGAGATGCGTGTGTGCGCTTTTTTCGTTGCCCCGTTGAATTCTTTCACTAAAAGAGGTTTTCTGTTTTATTTCTGTTTGTTTTGTTGTTGTGTTTTGTTTGTTTGGTTTTTACTAAGAAAGTTGTGTTCTTTCTTTCTTTCTTTTTTCTTTTTTTCTTTTTTTCTCTTCTTCTTTTTTTTCTCTAATGAAAATGTTCTGTTCTGGCCTCCTGCCCACTTTTCTCACTGGGTCGCTTGTTTTCTGGAGGCTGAATTGTGTGAGGTCTTGGTCTGTTTTGGATAGGCTCCCCTGACGGGATGTGCTTGGGCTTGTCCTAGGCCTTTATACGTCCACGTCCACGTATACGTATGCCACAAGCGTACGTAATGTGTGTACGTATGCGATACGTGCACGCTTTTCTCTTTGTTTTAAAGGCCAGAGAAGTTCTACAGCTTGACTTCTTGGTTGGTATGGTTTGGTGTGGTCCTGGTGGGACTACGGTTCGCTGTCAGTACTCACCGCACTCCACACACACACGCACGCACGCACACGCACACACACGCTCACACACACTCGCACTCAGAGTGTTGCCTTGTGTCGACGTACCGGAACTCAGTTTCTTTAGTGGATGGCTATTGACTCCACCCTCGCCCCCTCCCCACCAGCCGCCCGCATTCCCCCAACCCCCGCCTCACCCGCCCCCACCCCCCCCACCCCCGCCCGGCCCGTGATGGATCGTGGTCAGTCCGTTATGAAATCCATGTTCTCGTGACCGCAAGTGCATTTTCCCCACCCTCGCAGCACCCATGTGTTGTCTTTGGACGAATTCCTGCGTTGTTCCCTGAGCGCTTGCCTGGTTTCGGTTTGCCAGTCCCCGACTTCCGTCCCTCTCTCTCTCCCTCCCTCCCTCCCTCCGTCCGTCCCTCCGTCCTTACATCCGTCCCTCCGTCCCTCCGTCCCTCCATCCGTCCCTCCCTCCTTCCCTCCCTCCCTCCCTCCCTCCCTCCCTCCCTCCCTCCCTCCCTCCCTCCCCCCCGTCCGGGCAGCCGGGGATCTTGCTCGTGCCCCTCTGGGCAACCCGTGCCGGGCGCCCCGGGCCCCGCCGGCGTCTCCGCGGGATTTCCCCCCCGCCCAGGAATCGCGTTGGGGAGCGCGTCTCCTCCGAGACAGCCTCCCGGCGACATCTCCCCGGCTTCCCCCGCCCCCCACCCCCCCACCCCCGTCTGCTGCCCGGGTCGCACCGTGTCGTGTCGTGCCGACCGGGGAGCTAGCTCCGAGATGGACGACACGGGGCCGCCGCGCCAGACGCCCGCCGCCTCGTCCCGGGCTGAGCTCGGGCGTTTGGGCGGCCCGGCGCTGCCGCCGCGTCCTCGGTGGCCGGCCGGCGACAGGGATCCGGCCCGGGGACGTTGGAGCCGGTTGTCGGGAGCCACCTGGCGGCCGCTTTTATATTGTCCCTTGTCTCTGGAGCTTCGGCGACCTTCGTGAGGGCTGTGAGTCGGCCGCCGGGCCCGAGGCAGAGTTCCGGCAGCCAGGCGACGCTGGTGGCCACTGTCCCGGTGGCGCCCAGGCGTGGGCGCCTCCTGCTGTCGCTTGAGATTGGGCGTGCAGGTCTATGAGGGTGTGACCGTCGCCGCGCTCTCGAGCCGCTCTGGGGGACCGCCTGGCCCGGTCGACCAGCATCCGTCCGCTCCCCTCCGGCCGCGGGGACCGACCCGGCCACCCGACACGACCTGGGCCGGGCCGCCGCGGTGGGAAGGGAGAGGGTCTTCCGCGCCCTCCGGAGCGCCTGCGGATGGGCGGTCGGTCGGGCTTTCTCCTGGCTCACCCTTTGGAGCGTTCATTCCCCGACCCCCCCCACCCTCCCTTCCTCTCTTCCGCGGTCCCCACAGCGCCCCGCTCCGGAAGGTGGGGGACCGGCCCGGGCCCGTGCGTTTAGGTTAGGCCGGTGGCGGGCGCGACGGGCTCGGTGGCGGGCGCGCGTGGGGCCCCTCCCGGTGGTCGGATTCTTTCTCACCGATGTTTGGCCGAGTCGGACTCGGGAGGTGGGGACCGGCCTGGGCCGCGAGGGGTGACCCGGAGAGACCGGCCCGGGCCCGGGCCCGGGTGCGGTCCCTCCCTCGTGGGCTCTGGTCGCCTGGGAGGCGCCTCCCGGGGCAAAATGTTTCCAAGTGCCCCTGGGTCCGTGGACGTGGACGGACCGGGCCTTGCTCGCGCGGGTGGCCGGGGAGGGCGCACCCGGCCCTTCAGCGTGCCCACGGGGGGTCCTGGTCGGCGGACTTTGAGTTTTTTCTCACCCTCCCTCCCCCGCCCCCTCTCCTCCACCCGCCGCGAGTCCCGGCCGGGGTGGGGGTGGGGACCGGCCCGCCCGAGCCGTCCTGGGTGGCCCGGATAGGGCGGCCCGGGCCCGGGCGCGGTCCCCCGTGGGGCCCGCTCGTCGGAGACGGCCGAGTGAGATATTTCTTTTCCTTTCACCAAGTCTTGGCCCGGAGACTCGGAGGGACCGGTACCTGCCCGTGCGGGTGAACCGGGGAGGGCGACCCGGCTCGCGGCCCTCTCCCACGTTTGCCCGCCCCGCTTGGCCCGCCCCCCCCCTCCCCCCCACCCCCCCCCCCACTCCCCCCAAGCTCCTCGGGTCGACCAGATGGCCCCGAGAGCTCCGGGGCTGGTGTGGATGGGGAAGTGTTGGGGACAGGCGGCCGGACCGAGGTCCCGGGGACCCCCCCTGCGACGCGTGCGTGGGCCCCGCTGCCGGGCGCCGTGATTTTTTTCGCCCGAAATGGGCCTTTTTTGCCACCAGATAGGTGCTGACACGGTCTTCTCTGGCGTCTGTCGCTGAGGACTTTGGGAGTCTGGACGCGCGCAGGGTCCTGGGCTTTGGATCGCCGTCTGGTGGCCGAGCCGACCCTCGCCACTTGAGCCGCCCGCCTGGGCCTGCGCGCCGGCTCTCGTGTGTGCGTCCGGCTGACCCGACCCGCGGTGCCGCCTCCGGTCTCTGGCTCACCCGAGGGCGGCGGGGCGTTGGGTCTTCTACCCCGTGTGACTCCCCTCCCCGCCGCAGGCACCCGGTGGTGGCTGAGACGACGACCCCACCCCGCAGGCTCCGTGCCACGTGTCAGGCGTTCTCCTCACTCGCGGGGTCGTCGGCCACTTTTGCCTGAGAGGAGAAAAAAAAAAAAAAAAGAAAGAGGGGGTTTGGGGTGCCGCCGGTGAGGCCGAAGCAGGCTCCTCTGGTGATGGTCCTCGCTGTGCGTGCCCCTCCCCTTCGGGGCCTGGTGGTCCCTGGCTCTCTGGCATGACTGATCGATGTGGTGATGTCGCGCTCTCCTGGGCCGGGCCTTAAGGTCGCGCCAGACGAGGGACGGACGTTCTTGGCGAACGGGACCGCTCTTCTCGTTCTGTCCGCGGGCCTCCCCGCCTCTCTCCTCACGCTCTCCCGGCCTGTCGAGGGGTGTGGGGAAGGGCAGGGGTGGTGGTCCCCGGCCCTGACCTTCGGCCTCCCGCCCCCTGCCTCACGGCGTGGGTGGCGGGGCCGTGGTCCTCGGACGCAGCAGACGCTCTCGCTTCGCCTCCTCGGCGTGTTGCCCCCGTGGGCGGTCCTCCCCGCGTTGGTGGGGGGGTGCCGTCCCGCCGCTGCGCCGCGCGCCCCTGCCGGTGCGTGAGCGTGCCTCGTTCGATCCTCTGTGGTGCCCCTGGAGCGCTCCAGGTCGTCCCTCAGGTGCCCGAGGCCGAGCGGTGGTGTCGTTCCCTTCTCCCAGCGTGCTCCTCGGGGTCCCCGCCGCCGCGGTGGTGCGTCCCGTGAGTGGCTCTCTTGGGGGGGTCGAGACGGTAAGGGAGGCGTGCCTCTGTTTTCCCTCCCTCGGTTGGGGGAAACAGGGGCCGCCTCGTCGCGGTCGTCCTCCCACGGTGTTGCTGTGGCACGGGGGGACTGACTCGGGCCAGGCGAGCGTCCGCGTGTGCCCACCCTCCCCCCCCACGTGTGTGTGTGTTTGTGGCGGTCGGGGGGGAGGGGGTCGCACGCGGGCGTGGGTGGCGAGCGCGTTGGGCCGGGGCCTGTGAGAGAAGGGGGTCTTTCCGCCCCTCTCGGGCGTGCTCCCTCCTCTCGGGGCCCCCGATGGACGGGCCTGGGGGCGGCGGAGGTTGTGCCCCCGGCTGTGGCCGCGAATGCTCCTCTGGGCCTCGTGCTTACCCATACCGCAGACCCCTCTCCCAAACCCCGCCCAGTCGTGGACTTTGGCGGCTCGTGGAGCGCCTCCGTGGGCGGGCCCGAAGGGGAGACGATGGGTTGGGGGGACGACGCCCCCTCGGTGAGGAAACCTTCTCTAGCGATCCGAGAGGGAGCCTTGGGGTACCGGACCCCCCAGCCGCTGCCCCTCCCGCGCGTGCAGTGGCCACGGTGTTGGCGACTGCCAGAGCACGTGGGCGGAGCCCCTCGCCTTCGCGGCGGGAGGGTTCTCTGCGCCGGCCCCGCGGTGGGGCCGGGCGCCGCTCTTTGCCTACCGCGGCCCGCGCCTCCCCCCTCTGAGTCGGGGGAGGGTCCCGCCAAGGCCGGGCGTCCGGCGCGGGGCCGCGCGTGCGCGTGCGCGTGCGTGTGCGTGCGCGTGCGGTGACACACCCCCCTCTCGGTGGCGAGGCCGAGGGGGGCGGGCGGGGACGCCCGGGCGTCCCGACGACTCCCTAGTCCCGCAGCCGCGAGGAGCCCGTCGCGCCTGCCCTCGCCGCGAGTCGGCAGCCGGTGGCGGTGTTGCGGGCACGGTGCGGGCCGCCTCGCTCGGGGGCGTTCACCCGGGGCGCGGGCCCCGGGGGTCGGACTCGGACGACGGCGGATCTGGCGAGGACGGAGGGGTTTGAGCTCGGTTGGACGGACGGGGTCCCTCCGCGGTACGCGGGGGGACCGTCGCACGCGGGGCCTGGCGGCGGGGCCGGGTCGTGGGAGGCCCCGGGGTGGCTGGGGCCGGCCGGCGTCTCAGGCGTCGTGGGACCGCCCTCGTGTGTG